>NC_090748.1:32603195-32613195 GCF_036898095.1 Palaemon carinicauda
CCTGCCACAAATTTTATTACCTGAATCTCATGACATCCACATTGATAGCACGACTTATGAGAAGCAGGGTACACCGCCATTCCCCTGGCCCTAGGGATGGCATCACGTTTCAACATTATTGGCTTCTTAAAACCAGTTATAAGGAGCTCAGATGAGTGCCTCATATTAGAAACCAAAGTTTCTGAGCAAAAAGAATATCATACTGTCTGGACGCAACTGTAAGTTCTTGGATATTTGCATGAAGACCACGAATATTGCAATACAGAAGACGACATTGACGAAATCTAGGACGTACTGGTCCCGGATTTCGCTCAATGTCTCCAGACAGCATAAGAATTAATATAAATAAAAAAAGAGACATCATACTTAAAAACTATATTAACAAGAATTATAACAAAAACAATACGTACAGAATTATAAACAAAGTGATTGATGATACCCATAGACTATAGTAAAAAGTCGGAAAACTGGTCAACATGGAGGAGCCGATACACCATGCAAGGCTAAATACCCTCCAGGATAGCCACTTCAACAGAAGGGAGGACAGTAAGGATGGTTTTGAGAAGGAAAATAATTAGGAAAAGGAAAAGACAACCCCTTGATAAACCACCAGGCATCCATGGCCCTTCTATTAAGCCTGCCCAACACACCATTTCAAAAAAACAAGAGGAAGAAAAAAAAAAGAAAAAAAATTAATTAGATAGAATAGTGTGCCTGAGTGTACCCTCAAGCGAGAGAACTCCAACCCAAGACAGTGGAAGACCATGGTACAGAGGCTATGGCACTACCCAAGACAAGAGAACAGTGGTTTAATTTTGGAGCGTCCTTCTTCTAGAAGAGGTGCTTACCACAACTAAAGAGTCTCTTCTACCCTTACCAAGAGGAAAGTACACTGAACAAATTGCAGTACAGTAATTAACCCCTTGGGTGAAGAAGTGTTAAGTATCTCATTGTTGTCAGGTGTATGAGGAAAGACGAGAATATGTAAAGAATAGGCCAAACTATTCTGTGTATGTTTAGGCAAAGAAAAAATAAGCCGTGACCAGAGAGAGGGATCCAATGCATTACTGTCTGGCCAGTCAAAGGATCCAATACCTCTCTATTGGTAGTATCTCAACGGGCGGCTGGTACCCTGGCCAACCTACTACCTATACTGTATATTATATGTAGTAAATATATGTATATACAAATATATATATATATATATATGTGTGTGTGTTTATATATATAATATATACATATATATATATATATATATATGTATGTATGTATAAATATGTATACACACACACATGTAATGTAATTATGTATATATATATATATATATATACATATATGTATATATAATTTATATATATATATATATATATATGTATATATACATATATGTATATATAATATATATATATATACTGTATATATACATAATTACATATATAAATATATATATATATATATATATGAACATGTATACATATATATATATATATATATTTATATATATATATATATATATATATTTATATATATATATATATATACATATATATACATATATATATATATATATATTATATATATATATATATATATATTATATATATGCATATATTTATATATATAAATATATATACATATATATATATATATATATATGTATATATATATATGCATATATATAATATGTATATATATATATATATTTCTACCTCATACTTGGGATCGAACGCTAGCCCCTTCTAATGAAAGGCCAGGTCGAAACCAACCATGCCACGGGAGGCCATAAAAGGAAATCCGAACCTGACACTAATCTAGCTGTCCGAGGATTTACCTGGTGAGATATCAATCTCTTACCAGCGAGTTTTACCCGATTTCCCCGGCCCACCACGTGACACAATTGGTAGTAATTCATTCAAATTACCCCTAATGAGTCAATATGGATAAATATCAACACAACATCGTGTTCAAATAGAAATAAATTTCTACCTCATACTTGGGATCGAACGCTAGCCCCTTCTAATGAAAGGCCAGGTCGAAACCAACCATGCCACGAGAGGCCATAAAAGGAAATCCGAACCTGACACTAATCTAGCTGTCCGAGGATTTACCTGGTGAGACATCAGTCTCTTACCAGCGAGTTTTACCCGATTTCCCCGGCCCACCACGTGACACAATTGGTAGTAATTCATTCAAATTACCCCTAATGAGTCAATATGGATAAATATCAACACAACATCGTGTTCAAATAGAAATAAATTTCTACCTCATACTTGGGATCGAACGCTAGCCCCCTCTAATGAAAGGCCAGGTCGAACCAACCATGCCACGAGAGGCCATAAAAGGAAATCCGAACCTGACACTAATCTAGCTGTCCGAGGATTTACCTGGTGAGACATCAGTCTCTTACCAGCGAGTTTTACCCGATTTCCCCGGCCCACCACGTGACACAATTGGTAGTAATTCATTCAAATTACCCCTAATGAGTCAATATGGATAAATATCAACACAACATCGTGTTCAAATAGAAATAAATTTCTACCTCATACTTGGTATCGAACGCTAGCCCCTTCTAATGAAAGGCCAGGTCGAAACCAACCATGCCACGAGAGGCCATAAAAGGAAATCCGAACCTGACACTAATCTAGCTGTCCGAGGATTTACCTGGTGAGACATTAGTCTCTTACCAGCGAGTTTTACCCGATTTTTTTTTATTTGAATGGTTTGTTCTGGTCTCCAATAATACTACATCATGTAAAAAAATATTGCTAATACAAATAGGGAAAAATATAAGACTGAGATTAACCAGACCTCATCATCTGACGATAGTTTTTGTCGTAAGGTTAATCGCTTCAGACCAAGTGCTGCTTTTTCGGCCGTTATTTGAAAATATAAGGTTTATTGATGATAAGGCAGTTTTCTCTAACACTAGAGAAGGTTTACAGAGGAGGATAACATAAGCAGGACAAAAGAGAAATATAGAATGAAATCAATACATCTAAGACAAGTGTAACGAAAATTTCTAGATAATAAGGGCCGCATATAGCATGCAGGTCAGAGATGAATCTCTGGAGGAAGGGTGTCATTTGAAATACAAGCGAAGTATTATGACAGATGACCTGAATAGCACAGGGTAAGAGAGAGAGAGAGAGAGAGAGAGAGAGAGAGAGAGAGAGGCGAATATCTACTGAAAACTGAAAATGGAATTTAAGAAGAATTTTGTAAAATGTTTCATATGAAGTGGAGCATTATACAAATCTGAAACATGGATTGTAAAAGCTAAAAATAAGAAATATGTAGAAGCATTTGAAATTTGGATATGGACAAAGGGCTGAAAATAAGTTGTAGAGACCACAAGACACACGAAGAAGTACTAGGAATGATTAGAGATGAGATACTCAAAATTACAACAATAAAGATAAGGCAAACAAACTAAATCGGACACCTTTTAGGGGTAGAAGGCTTACTGAAGGTAGCCATGAATAGAGAATTATGAACGGTGACTAATGCATGAATTACCTTTTTGGGTGAATATAGCCAAAACTATTTTTTTCCTTTCTTTTTTTCTGTTATATTTTCATTTCTAATGTACTAGAAGAAATATCTCTATCATGAAAAATGTGACCCAACCCAAATGCGCTTAAAATCATAGTGTTTTCCATGTAGATCCACAAAAATAACAGTAAGAATAACACGGTATTTATTGATTGTGGAAGAATAGTATCTGGTGATTCCTAATGATATTTATGATAAATAATGAATGTAATGATGATAGGAGTGCTAAGCAAAGAGTAAGCCCGAAAAAAAGGTCAAATAGGTTGGTGTTCCAGAATGATTCGTGTGAAAATAAGTATGGTGCAAAAAAAAAAAATAATAAATGAATAAACAAATAAAGAAAAAGTATGGCAAGTAGCGCTTTAGATCTGGACTAAGTTTATTTTATGTAGCATGCAAATATTTCTACTAGACTTGAAATGTTGAATTATGTAATAAAAAAGAAAAACAAATCTATGTATAACGAGTAATTATACATAATAAGATAGTAGTTTAAGAATGGAAGAAAGAAAAGATTAAGAAATTGTTGTTTCAGTAACTTTTTAATTGCCCTACATACTGTATTGTCATCTCTGATTCGAATTGGTAACGATGTAGTTATATATATTCTTTAATTAGCATCGCTATGTATAACATCATTCAATTTCTACCACACAAACAATAAATATGAAACCTTTGTTCTGTTGCAACTCACATAGTATACAATTTTAAATTTTTTAAAGGGAAATCATTTGACCTTTTATAAAATAATTACTAATCATTCATTTGAAAAGACTTTTATTGCCATTCATTTATAAATGGTTGTAGTATAGTTAAAAAAAAAATAACTATATTCATTGTATCCTCAGAAATGTCTCCCGTTTATCTATCTCTATTATTTTGGAAATTATTAAACCATTTCAGAATGTTCCAACAAAACGGGTCACAAAACGTACCAAGAAAAATAGGCACAACGCCGGAGCAGTTTAGAAGCAAGAAACGATTCAAATACCTCATAACTGACTTCGTCTCCTGAGTCTGAGAATACACTAGAGGAGAAAAGAAGGCAAACTTTAAGGAAAGCTTTTAACCTAATTAGAGAAATGCAGAGAAAGAAACGCAATGTGAAAGAAATTACGGAGCATTAGCGAGGATTAAACGCTTCTCTTGGATGGACTTTGTGCTCATATTTCTCCCAATTTTTCAAATTTAATTTGTATCTCACTCTAAAAGAAATCTTCATAATGCAAAGCGAAGAAAAGAATAAAGAGAATGACCATAAACAGCTGGAGTTATATATAGTTAGTGAAAATACACACATGATCGAAGTAGTGTATTTAAATTTTCTGCGTATCTACCTTATTTTCTCTGTATATATTATTAATTCATTCTACCAGTTAATTCAGCTTTTTCTTCGCGTTTAACCTTTTCCGCCTTTTTATTAAAATTGGCATACGTATTTCACATTTTATGCATACTCATTACATTATATCTATCTATCTATTTAACATTTCCTACCTACTTATTTAACTTTTTCATCGTGTTTATTTAATATTTTTCGCCTATTTGTTCAACTTTCTCTGCATATGTACTTAACTTTTATGCATGTCTATTGTATTTCCATCTGCATATCTAATATTTTTTATTAACTCATCCAACTTTCTCCTCCTATTTATGCAATATATTCTACATAATCATATATGTTTCATTCATATTCATTTAGCTTTATTTTACATTATTAATATATATATCAGAAATTGGCAAACTATTGTACGTGTCACCTTTCAAATTATTAATAAATTAATTGTCTTTCCTTATCATGGTTTACTGGAATTACTACTCTGAAATAGTATAGCTCTCATTTGAGTTTTCATTCCTGAAAAAAAAAATAATGCATTGTTGTACATTCGTCTTCTATACCTGTTATAAGGAATCATGAAATAATGTAGGCAATTACCAAGCAGATAATTAATTTTCTGCATATGCAAAAATCTTAGATATTCCCGATAATTCTTTTTTCATGAAATTTTTTATTTTGCTTATCATACTAATTAAGAATTTAACGTCTCTCAAGTTTTTTATTTTCACCACGTTTCATTTATTTTTTGGTAAAAAAAAAATTCTTTTTCATAACGGAATGAACTGAGAACTCGATAATATGTAAGGAAAATGTGGAAGTTAAAAAATCATCCTATGTGAAGTCAAGTTGAGCTTTTAGAAGAATTTATTGCAAAGAATGAGTAGACGTATGAATTTTACTAAAAATATTTCAAAGAGGAAAAAAATCTGAAGAGTTTTGCAATTCTGATAACAATTCATTGAGGCATTGTCATGCAAAACCAATTTTACGAAGCCGATTGTGGAAATCTATAAAAGGAGAATATGAGCTTATTTTTCCAGTCGATTGAGGAGAATGAACATTCATTTAGAATTTTAGAGGCAACACGCCAACCCACTGGAAACTGCAGAGCTTAATTGAGTTAATCAAAAAGAACTTTAGGCAGAACCCATGAGAAAACGTCAGAGACACTGCCGTCTATAGCCATACATTAAGTTAGAGAACAAGAAGAGCAGAGAAAAAGAAAGTAAGGGGATTGTGGGAAAGGGCCGCCATTAGGCTGTAACTGAGGGGCAAGGTGAATGCAACTAACTTTATTACAATGGATCATAAGTTTATATTAAAGCTGTTCCAAGCAGGAACGTAACAAATTTTAAAACAGAATAACTTGTGAACAGGCAGCCTTGAACTGGTTTCTATTAATACGCGTGGAGATTATGTACAGTATATATATATATATATATATATGTGTGTGTGTATATATATATATATATATACATATGTATGTATATATATAGATATATATGTATATATATAGATATATATATATATATATATATATATATTATATACATATATATATATATATATCTATATATATATATATATATATGTATATATATATACATATATATATATATATATATATACACAAGAAACAGTAACATCGTTACTGTTTATTAGCATATGTGAAACACGTGCAGGACATGGCCCCTTCCCCCTTTAAAAAAAAAAAAAATTACCTTCATGTGAAATAAGGTGCCCTGCTCTGGAGAGGAGCACTGTAGGCAGGAGATACACAGGTTTAGGGCAAGCAGTGGCTCCCAATCTCCTTTACCATGAATGATAAGTATGAATGCCTCCGTTTTTCAACGGATCACGAGGAAAGGGCTCGTATAAATGAGCGTTACCAGTGGCTTGCAGGTGCCGTTGCGCAAGAAAACGTGCAATACCTTGTGCAAATCTGTTGATAGGTGATGCTTCTCTGGGGCTTTTAAGTCTTGCAGCAAGAAGTAAATTTTCCCACAAAAGGACATACAGTAGGCACTGAAGATTGTCGGAGGAAGTTGTTGATGGAACAAATTTGGCAGGGATAAATAACGGGTAGCCATATACCATTTACATAGCGAGATAAACGAGGTGTCCTTAAGAATGGTATTTAGTCCCAGGAGGACTCAGTTGGAGTAACTGTATCGGGACACCAAAATTGCTTTGAGGGTGTCATGAACATTTTCAACCATTCAGTTGGCTGAAGGGTTGTAGGCGGTTGTCTGCTATACTGTACTTCCGAGGATAATCCAAAATTGAGATATGAAAGTGGTACCAATGTCAGAAGTAATATGCTAAGGGATACCAAATCTTGCTATCCACCCCGAGAGTAAGGTACATGCACATGAGGCAGACATTGCAGTTTCATTGGTATGAATTCTAGCTAACGAGTGGAATAGGTAATGGCAGTAACCGGGTAACTATGTCCTTTGTTGTAGTTGGGGTCCTACTACGTCGAAGTGCATGTGGGCAAAATGACGCTGAGGCTAAGGAAAGGTACCCACTCCTGAATTCGAGTGTCGATATAATTTTGAAGTTTAGTATAAATTACAGGCGTGGACAGTATCCTTAGTAATGCCACGCCAAATGAAATTCTTCAGTAGCTGTGCAGTAGATCGGCATGATGGATATGAAAGGTTGTGAATTAAATCAAACACTTATCGGTGCATGGGAGCAGGTATCCATGCTCTTGGTCTACCAGTAATGACATCAAAAAGGAAAGTGGCATTAGAGCTATCTTCCAAAAGGAGTGAAGTGTAGGATGTTCCACGTGCTTATTATTATTATTATTATTATTATTATTATTATTATTATTATTATTAGCCAAGCTAGAACTCTAGTTGGGAAAGCAAGATGAAATAAGCCCAATGGCTCCAACATGGATAAATAGCCCCGTGAGGAAAAAAAACAAGGAAATAAATAAGGAAGTAAACAAGATATATGAAGTAATGAAAAATTAAAATCAAATTTTTAAAAAAAATTAACAACATTGAAACAGATAACTCATACATAACTACAAAAAGATTTATGTTACCCTGTTCAACATAAAACATTTGCTGCAACCTTGAACTGTTACTATTCTACTGATTCAACTACCCGATTTGGAAGATCATTCCACAACTTGGTCAAAATTAGAATTAAGCCTCTAGAATACTGTGTAGTATTGAGCCTCATGATGGAGAAGGCCTGACTTTCAGAATTAACTGCATGCCTAGTATTACGAACAGGATGGAACTGCCCAGTAAGATCCGAGAGTAAAGGATGGTCAGAATTATAAAAAAGAGCTATACAATATACATGATGAACTAATTGAACAACTGTGCCAAAGATTAATATCTAGATCAGGATTAAGAAATTTATTAGACCGTGAGTTCCTGTCCAGCAAATTAAGATGAGAATAAGCAGCTGAAGACCAGACAGGAGAACAATACTCGAAACAAGGTTGAATGAAATAATTAAAACACTTTTTCAGAATTAATTGATCTCGGAAAAACTTAAAATACTTTCTCATTGAGCCAATCTTTTGTGCAATTGAATAAGACACAGACCTAACATGTTTCTCAAAAGTAAATTTGCTGTAGAGATCCACACCTAAAATTTTAAAAGTTATACAAAGTTAAGGATACATTACCAATGCTGGGATCCAGATGTTGAGGAGCCCCTCTACTTGACCTACTTACAGTTATACTTTGAGTTTTGTTAGGATTTAACTTCATAACCCATAATTTGCACCATGCACAAATTTTAGGTAGATCTTTATTGGTGGATTCGGCAACCCATATCTACTAGAGATCTTGTTGGGCTTTTCCCAAGGCATTTTAATACAATCACAAATGAATGGCGATCAATGTATTGCATGACAGAGCATCCACATAGGGATTTATTTTAGCAGGAACGTGGGAAAAGGTACAGTTATTCACCCACATAGGAGATATATGGCGTTGATGTACGGATAAGGCGTTGGACTGTCGTGTGAAGGCGTGCACAAATGAATTGGGTCCCTGCAAATGACGAAGGATGTACTTTCTCAGAAGTAGCGAAAGTGACAGGTAACCAAATGCACAGCCAGTAATTCGTGGTCAAAGGTAGAGTACCTGGATTCTGCCTTGAACAGTTTTTTTTTTTTTTTACTAAAGAAGGCCAATGGGCAGGGCGAGCCATTGACCAAATGCTGCAATAGTTGATCATGGACAAGAATATTTGCAGTGCTTTCACGGTTTGGGGCATGTGGAACTTCTGAGCTGCTGCTACCTTATCAGAGAGTGGGTGGATTCCTTCAGGAGTGATGCGGTGCCTTAAGAGCGATACTTCATTGACGCCAATGGTATACTTGTCATACCGGACTGCAAGGACAATCTTTCTTAGACGGTTGAGCACGATACGTAGGGGAGGGAGGTATTCCTCTTTGAAGGAAGAAAACCTAATTATGTCTACCACATAGTATATATAGAACGGGAGGTCCCACAAGGTGACATCAATGATGCGTACAAAAGTGGCAACAGCAGTAATTGAAAATATATGTTCCCAAAGGTGGTGGTAATGGCATTCTTGGGGATATTCTCTGAGTTCAGAGGCTCCTTATGAAACCCTTTTATAACGTCGAACGTGGAGAAAGCCCTCGTTTAGGGCAAGTAAGTGGTCAAGGCAATGAGGTTTGAGAGTGGGTAGTGATCCAGATCTGTCTATGTCTAGACGCCTGTAATATCCACAAAGGGGAAAGGGAGCCATCCTTCTTCAAGACAATGTACAAGGGTGACAACCATGGGCTTAAGGCCTTCTTCCATAAGCTTAGTTCTTCCATTTCACTGAACGTTTGTTATGCAGCTATTAATTGACCTGGTGCCAGACACCTGAATCTGCCAATCAATGGGTGATTAATTGCCTTGATATGGTGATAAATACCGTATTTGCCTGGAACCGTTGGTGTTTGGCAAAGTTCTGGATGTAAGACTTCATGGTAATAGGTGAGGAAGTGGGTATAGGCATCCGTGGGTGCGCTGATGTGGAGAGCAAGGTTGGAGCCTGTTTAGAAAATTATTGACGTATAAGAGCCTGCATTGACTAGCCGTCGGCTAGGAGATC
>NC_090748.1:32618195-32624573 GCF_036898095.1 Palaemon carinicauda
CAGCCCTTGTCTGCCGGTCACCAAGAGTGTGGCCAGCAGCTGGGTACTACCTTGTGTAGTTGCCGGCCGGCAGCCATTGCCGGCCGACATTGGCTTTTGCCGGCCGGCAATTGCTGCCGACCGGCACATGCATTTGAACCAGAGTTCTGCCGCCTTATAGCTGTTAAGTAGTATACTTTAAAGCTAGTTATGGTGTGTGCCGGCCGGCACGTATCCTCCTATACTGTACTAGTATTCTTCAGTATAACATATACAGTAAGAAGAAAACTATAATATGGGTTTTGGTACAGCACTGTGTGTTCTAACACTTTTGTGTTTTCTTATACAGTCCTTTGCTGTTGCCCTACAGATAGGAAAGTGAGTTCTTTCCTGTCTATTATCCAGGATTTTAAAATCATTGCTTAGGTGTGAGCTCCACCTGTTTCCTCTGGAAACTTTGCATTGGTTACTCTTGAAGAGATTAACCATTTGATTTTATTATCTGGAAGGCTGCAACAATGGGTTGTGAGGGAAACAGAAGTGTGTGTCTTTCCTTTCTGAATTGTTATGCTATACTATGCATATCCAGTGATACATAGTTCACTTGATACTCATGGAAATTTCTTCTCTTTACAGAAGGACCCTCCGAAGTGCGGAAGTGTTTTCTGCAACGTCCGCAGCAAGAACCTCTGCGGACATGAGTTTTGTAGGAGACACGCAGCATGCGCTGTCTCCAAGGATGATCTCCGGTATTGGGACCCTCAGGTATGTACTGTGTGCATTAACCTGATTACTGAGGCCTTTGATTCCCCTAGGACGGCGGAATCAAGGGATATAGCTAGGAAGAAGCTTCGTACCTGGGTAAGGGGCTTCCAAAAGAACACTTCTGGCCCTTATCTTCCAAGTGAGAAGATGAGGGCGTATCTTTTCCCTAAGGCATCAGCTGATGCAGTGATTTCCCAGCCTCAAGAGGAGATCCCCCAAGTTCAGATCCAGGTGGATGCTGAAGTCGCGGTCGCGATGCTAGACATCCAGTTAGATGACAGGATTTCTGATGTGGACGAGCGTCTGGAGGAAGACCTCCTGGCAGAAGCCCAGGATGAAGTTCAAGCCCCAGACGTTGTAGAGGAAGAGGTCGACGAGGTGTCGACTACTCCGGTTCAGATTCCGGAGCCTATTCCCTCAACATCGGCCGGTTCCCAGTAGAGCTGGGACAGGCCCTCTCTTCTATTGTTGGAATGATCCAGCAAATGCAGAAGGAGAATCAGGAGAAGGCGGCTGCAATGGAACTGCGGATGCAGTGCTTTGCAGAATCACATGGACCCCAGAAAAAGCTCAATGTGAAAGACCTTCCCTTGTGCTCAGATGCTAACCCATGGAGGTATGCTGAGCACATGCCGATGACGACTGGAAAGATCGTCATCTCTGATAAGCTGGGCTCAGTTCCCCTAGAGGAGGTGGAATTCTGGCCCAGCAAGGCATCATATCAGGACTGTTATGTCCGGTTGAGGAAGGAACCAGCTTCAAAGGAGGAGACAGAGCCGAAGGAGGTCATAGTGATGGACCATGCTAAGGCTCAACCTCTACTTTCATCCTCGATGAAAGAGAGGGGCTTCTCTAACTCAAAGGTAGCCGCATTGAGCAAGAAGCTCCCTTCCTTTGTGTCCTCGCCTACTAGAGCCTTCCCCTTTTTACAGAAAGGGTTTGTGGCTGTACTAAAAGCAGTCGAGGCCGGCAAGCCTTGCCCCTCCCTGGAGGAGTGTAAACCCTTGTCGCTGGCCCTGCCTATGGACCACAAAGACTGGAAGGACGTCCATCTTACGTTCTCAGTTGGAAAGTTGGAGGCTGATATTGCCGGACGTCAGTTCGGCGAGGACCTCCCTAAGCTGTCTGACTTTCTTTTGCGAAGTGAGTTCGATACAAAAGAAAGACTGGCTGCCTCAATGTCTCTTCAGACTGCTCTCGAGACGATGGCAAGTGACCCCAAGGTCCATGAAATATTCATGGTGGTGGCCAAGACTCATCTGGCCACAGTGACGAAGGACCTTTATGGTTTCGTCAAGGCAAGGAGAGCTTGTAGGGAGTTCGTGTTCACCTCGGCTACAGTGAGGCACGAGCCAAGGAAACTAATCTCCTCCAACATTTGGGGAAAAGACCTTTTCCCTACCGACTTGGTCAAAGAAGTTGTTGATAAGGCCGCCTTGGAGAATAGAAACCTTCTCCAGAAGTGGGGCCTGGCTATCAAAAGAAAGTCTTCCCCGGATGAGGGTCCTCAACCAAAGAGGAAGACTATGAGGACTAGGCTACCGTCTCGGCCAGCCAAGCCTGTTAGACAGCAACAGCAACTGCAATTGCCATTGCCCCCAGTGCCCCAGATCGTGGCACTAACCCCGACCACCTTTCAGTGGGTACCCCAGGCCGTGTCGACACAGTCCACGGCATTCACCCCAGCGTTCGAAGGGCAGTCTACTTCCTTTCGAGCAAAGCCTAGAGGAGCAGCCAGAGGCTCGTCTAGGCGCCCCTCAAGGGGAAGGGGATTCAGGGGTGGTCGTGGTCAGGGAGGCAAGACCTCAGGACGGCAGTCCAAGTGAGATGATACCGGTAGGAGGGAGACTTCTGAAATTTCGGGATCGGTGGACCTTCGATCCCTGGGCCCACAGCCTACTCAAGAATGGACTGGGCTGGAGCTGGTACAGCACTCCACCCCCGTGCCTTCGGTTTTTCCAACACTCCACCCCCGTTATGGAGGAGTACGTTCAAGAACTGTTGGAGAAAAAAGGTGATCTGAAGGGTGAAGCCCATCAATTTCTAAGGGAGGCTGTTTTGTGTTCCCAAGAAAGACTCGGGAAAGCTCAGAGTCATTCTGGACTTGTCGCCACTCAACAAGTTCATAGTGAATTGCAAATTCAAAATGCTAACACTGCAACACATAAGGACCTTACTGCCCAAGAGGGCATATTCCGTCTCTATAGACTTGTCAGACGCCTATTGGCACATTCCAATCAGCCATCGACTCTCCCCCTACCTAGGGTTCAGGCTACAACGAAGTCTATACGCCTTCGGAGCCATGCCATTCGGGCTAAACATAGCCCCAAGGATTTTTACGAAGCTTGCGAGCGTAGCTCTCAAACAATTACGCCTAAAGGGAATTCAGGTAGTAGCCTACCTGGACGACTGGTTGGTGTGGGTAGCATCCGAGACAGAATGCTTGCAAGCTTCCAGTCAAGTGATCTAGTTCCTAGAGTACCTAGGCTTCAAGATCAACAGAAAAAAGTCTCGACTTTCTCCATCTTAAAAGTTCCAGTGGCTGGGAATCCACTGGGACCTTTTGTCACACCGTTTCTCCATCCCGGCGAAGAAAAGGAAGGAGATAGCGGGTTCTGTCAAGAGACTTCTAGATTCCGAAAGGATATCAAGACGTGAGCAGGAGAGGGTACTGGGCTCTCTCCAGTTTGCTTCGGTGACAGACCCAGTGCTAATAGCACAGCTAAAGGATGCAACCGGAGTTTGGAGAAGTTATGCATCAAACGCGCGATGAGATCTGAGAAGACCAGTTCCGCTTCGGCTAAGTACTCTTCTCAGGCCTTGGTCCCAAGCCAGACATCTAAAGAAGTCGGTTCTTCTTCAGCCACCTCCCCCGTCGGTGACGATTCACTCAGACGCCTCGAAGGAGGGATGGGGAGGTCACTATCATCGGAAAAAAGTCCAGGGGACTTGGTCCAAGCTATTCAAGACCTCTCACATAAAACTTTCTAGAAGCTATGGCAGTGATCCTTACCTTAAAGAAAGTCTCCCCGCGTCACTCGATCCACATAAGGTTGGTGATGGGACAGCGAGGTAGTTGTGAGATGCTTGAATCGACAAGGATCGAGGTCACCACCTCTCAACCAGGTGATGTTGGCCATCATCCGATTGGTGGAAAAGAAGAAGTGGTACCTGTCGGCAGTTCACCTTCAAGGAGTCCGCAATGTGACAGTGGACGCTCTATCCAGGTTCACACCGATAGAGTCGGAATGGTCTTTACACGAAGGATCATTCTCCTTCATTCTGAATCAAGTCCCAGAACTGTAGATAGACCTCTTTGCAACGAAAGAAAACAAGAAGTTGCCCCTGTACGTGTCCCCGTACAAAGACCCCTTAGCGGAAGCAGTGGACGAGATGTCCCCTCGACTGGAACAGATGGTCCAAGATTTATCTGTTCCCCTCCTCACAACCTTCTGTTGAGGGTCCTCAACAAACTGAGATCCTTCAAGGGGGTAGCGGCAATAGTAGCCCACAAGTGGCCGAACAGCGTGTGGTTCCCCCTGGCATTGGAACTGTAGCTGAAGTTTGTACCGCTACCAGATCCAGTTCTGACCCAGCGAGTCCAGAAGTCAACTGTCTGCGCTTCATTACAGAAAACCCGGACCATGCAGCTCATGATTTTCTCCTCCCTAGTGGTGAAAAAGCGTTTCGGGATTTCGAAAGCCAGCATAGACTTCTTGAGGAATATAAGTGCAAATCTACTAGAAGGCAATATGAGTCATCTTGGAGAAAGGGTGGCCTTTTGTCAAGGCGAAGAATCCGCAGGAGATCTTGACAGACTTCTGCTTATCTTTCTTCTCCACCTCCATGGTCAAGGATTGGCAGCTAACACGATTTCAGCGTGTAAGTCAGCTTTGACAAGACCCATTCTATATGCCCTTCCAGGTCGACCTAGATAACGAGATCTTTAATAAAGTCCCGAAAGCCTGCACTACGCTCAGACCTTCAGCACCTCCAAAGCCCATTTCATGGTCTTTAGACAAGTTCTTCATTCCGCTTCTCTGTTGAGCAATGAAGAGTGTGCATTAAAGGATTTGACACAAAAAGTTATTTTCCTATTTGCACTCGCATCCGGGGCCAGGGTTAGTGAGATTGTAGCCCTCTCGAGAGAGGCAGGTCGTGTTCAGTTCTTGGATGGGGGAGAACTGAACCTGTTTCCGGATCCTACGTTTCTCGCCAAGAATGAGTTACCCACCAACAGGTGGGGGTCCCTGGAGAATCTGCCCTCTGAAAGAAGATGCATCTCTATAATCCAGTAGAATGCCTAAAGGTCTATCTTCATAGAACTTCAGACTTCAAGGGTGGTCAATTATTCAGGGAGAAACATCATGCTCAAATTTATCTCTGATTCAACTCAGAGCGAAAATCGGATCCTGACAGTACACCCGCAGGTCACGATCCGAGGAACGTTGCCTCATCCTTGAATTTCTTCAATTGTATGGATTTTTGAACATCTCCGTTCATACACTGGCTGGAAGTCTTGCAGAGTGTTCTTTCGCCACTATGCGATGCAAGTAGAGGAACTAAAGAGATCTGTGGTAGCAGTGGTCGCGGTGTTAACCCTACTGTTTAACTCTGCGAGGAACAGTGGTTTTAATTGGGACGATTAATTCCAGGGTGAGTGTGTAGTTACATACTGTACTACAAACTAAGTGAGGGCACTGTGTTGCCCATGTAGACTGTTCCATTTCCAAAGGTGAACCTAGCATAAGTGCAGACATGTGTGCCGAGCGTTTCTAACGCTAATATCATTGATTTGTAATACAGACTTTTATGACTTTGATACCTCGGTATCTTAAAAGTGGCATTTAATGTTTTTTCTTTCAGACAAACAAGTTCTGTTTACTATCATACTTATGCTTAAAGTTTTGGGTTATCCTCTTCTTATGTATATATATATAAAATTGTGGTTAACCTGTCTATTTATTGCCTGTCAATAAACTGGGTTCTGGAGAACCTTGCATCTCCTTCACCTGTGTCAATTTATTGGTATAATTGAGCATTCATTCTATGTACCTTACCTGGGATAATTCTAATAGAATTGTTCCTTTATGCAAGCTATGTTGCATTGGTTTTTCTCCTATGCGGATATAAAACCTTTGTCCAATACAAGTATTGTGCGGAGAACTGGTCGATATTTCATATTGACGCAGTGATTCTTTACAAACTATGCTTTACTTAATATAGGGCGAGGACCACTATATTAGCTTGGCCTGTATTCATACATAGGTATATGTACTCTTCGAGACTTTTCCAGAGTCTAGTAGGACTCTTCCCTGTAGGGGGGCAGGAAGCTTTAACATGGTTTATAGTTAGTTGAAAAGATGTATAACGGTAACATCTTAGGTCTCTAGGTCTAGTCGACCGGGAAAAATACATCCGGGGAGTACGGCACGTTCTGAGAATCCACAGATACAGTAATGCTCTGTATACTTCCATCAGGACGACATGGCTTGAGCCCAAAAAACGGATTTTGAGCGAAGCGAAAATCTATTTTTGGGTGAGATGGCCATGTCGTCCTGATGGACCCCGCCCTTGCCTTTCTAAGAAAGGGCCGTAGGACCCTCCCCTACATACAGTATCTGTAGCACCTCG
>NC_090748.1:32625073-32635073 GCF_036898095.1 Palaemon carinicauda
TATCAAAATATATATGCTTTATTTGAATATGAAAAACACGTCTAAATGTGTAAAATTTATCATTATTTGAATGCCAAGTAACAAACTACCAATTGGCTACGATGGTGAAAATGGGTTGATTTCAATTCTAAGTACAAAACACCTGAATTCGACAGGTATAAGTACAGAAGAATTGTCATTGTCTTTTATATTTCTTCGTGGCCAAGTGGTTTAGTCACTATATATACAAGCTGGCCAACCAGGGTTCGATTCCCGGCCAGACCCAAGCTCTTGTCTTTGCGTGATTTCGCCTGGGGCTCTGATCCCAGGTCGTTAAGAGAATCCAGACATTAATGTATCAAAAATATATATGCTTATTTGAATATGAAAAACACGTCTAAATGTGCAAAATTTATCATTATTTGAATGCCAAGTAACAAACTACCAATTGGCTACGATGGTGAAGATGGGTTGATTTCAATTCTAAGTACAAAACACCTGAATTCGACAGGTTTAAGTACAGAAGAATTGTCATTGACTTTTATCTTTCTTCGTTCAATATATGAACAGTTTTCTTCGATATTCTGATCGAGAATCAGTCATCCTGACCCCACTGTAATAACATTATTTTGGGACAGTTATCTGATACTTCTCTACCCCTAGGGGTAAGCATCCTTCTACTTGAGTTACTCTATAGAGAAATCTCCATGTAGTTAATTCTGAGAGGAGGCAACAGCATTTTCTCACAGGGGTTGTACCAACCGTGTGTCACACAATTGTACATAATTCCTTTTGTATATATTATGCTTGTATCTTCGCTCTTCCCTCGCACTAAAACGAACATGAAAATTCATGTCTGCTTTTCTCCTCTGTAACATTGTCAATATTTGAACATGAAAATTCTTGTTGCTTTGAGATTTTGTATATAAAGGAGTGTGTTCTTTAATAAACAACTCAGTTGATTTCATCCTGCCTTTGAGTCATAACCTCTCTCTCGGCACTGTCACATTGGTGACCCGGAAGTCGACTCGCTCTCACTGCCTTCCACCCTCCTTCGTTAGTACTATGACGGACTCTACTACAGCAGTTGGCGCTGCTGCCGATCCATTGAAACTTTCACCGTTCGTCAGCAGAGAGGCATTTGCTTGGTTTCAGTGCGCAGAAGTCCAGTTTCGCATCAACGGCGTGACTCGCTCAACCACCAAAGCAGATTATATTTTCGCGGCGATATCCGAGGACACCTTCCCGGAAATATCCGACTGGCTTTGTGAACAGGGAGACACGCCAATAGCGTATGACGCCCTCAAAACATACCTTCTGCAGCAGTACTCGCGCCGCCAGCCGCCCGTGTAGCAAAGCTTTTTCAGCTCTCGCAACAACCGTTGTGGGACCTAAGGGCTTCGCTTGCCCTCGGGGAAATGACCAGTATCGCTCGCCTTCAACCTGCCGCAGACGGCTTTCCTCGTGAGGTGAACCTACTTTGTGCCCTTTGGATACGCCGTTTACCTGGACCTATACGTGCTGCCATACCCGATGTCGATAGTTTACCCATAAAGGACTTGATGACCAAAGCCGACGCCCTTATGGACAGCCACTTCAAGACCTCCATCAATGCCTCCACCCCTGATGAAGAGGATGCCTATTTAACGTCAACTAAAGCTGACATGAATGCCGTAAGACATACACGCCCACACCGTGATGTGCCGAAGCAGAGACAAAGCCGCCCACCACCCACCAATCGCTCGCGCCCCAACGAACGACTTCTACAGCCACTTACTACCTCCCATCCGCCGCAGTTTTGCTACTACCACTTCAGATTCGGGGCAACCGCGAAGAAATGTGCCGAGGATTGTCAGTGGCCAAAGAACGTGTAAGTTGGCCATCGCTCGTGGCGGTGGCCTCCCGTGTTTCTAATCTTTTCTTTTTGCAGGATGCAGGTAGACACGGGTGCGTGTCGTTCTCTTTTGCCAAGGAAACTCTTCAAGACACGACGTAGTCTGTCTACATTCGCCAACGTCCGCTTGGTAGCTGCTAACGGATCTGCGATACTCACCTACGGTTACGCGAATATCACATTATCGTTCGGAAACGGTAAATTCAATTGGAAGTTTCTCGTTGCTGATGTCACCATGCCAATCCTCGGTGAGGATTTTCTCTCTCATTTCCATCTTCTGGTCGATGTCGCCCACCAACGATTGGTCAACACAGACTCGTACTTGTCGACACCTCTTCAACCCGCCCCCTCTAACCTCGCTCTCCACATTAGCGCACCCACGGATGCCTACGCCCACCTCCTCACGTCGTACCCAGACGTTTTCCGTCCAGAACTTCGCCAAACGCCCACAGTTCCTGCCAAGCACGGTATTTATCACCATATCAAGACAACAGGACCCCAGTCTTCGCAAAATTCAGACGTCTGGCACCGGAACGATTGGCAGCCGCCAAACAGACGTTCGCCGAAATGGAGGAAATGAGCCTTTGCCAAAAGGCCTCCAGCCCATGGTCGTCACCCTTACACATCGTTCTGAAGAAAGACGGCTCCCTCCATCCGTGCGGGGATTACAGGCGCCTGAACATGCAAACAGAACCGGATCACTATCCCCTCCCAAACATTGCCGACGTAACCTCCTACCTGCACAAAGCAAAGTTTTTCTCTACGCTCGATCTCATGACGGGGTATTATCAGGTGCCTATGAACCCAGAAGACATCCCCAAGACTGCCATCACCACTCCGTTTGGTACATACACCTTCAATTACTCCTGTTTTGGCCTTCGTAATGCTGGGGCCACGTTTCAACGTCTCTTGGATGGCATCTTAGGGGACCTCCCTTTCTGTGTATGTTATGTGGATGACATACTTGTGTTCTCCTCCTCAAAAGAGGAACACCTCCGTCACCTGCACATCGTGCTCGACTGCCTGCAACAAAACGGCATTGTAGTCCGGTACGACAAGTGTACCTTTGGCGCCAACGAAGTGTCGTTCTTAGGGCAACGCATCACTCCTGAAGGAGTCCACCCCCTCCCTGAGAAGGTAGCAGCCGTTCAAGACTTCCCCGTTCCCTTGACCGTCAAAGCTCTGCAGGAAATCTTGGGCATGATCAACTATTATCACCATTTTCTGCCAGCCATTGGAGCCACTCTTGCTCCCATCTACGACTCCCTCAAGGGCAAGCCGAAGGACCTGAAGTGGGGTCCCCTTCAAGATGCAGCCTTCTGCAATGCAAAGAAGGCCCTATCAACTGCTCTGGATCTGACTTTTCCTATCCCACATGCCCCTCTCCTTCTCTCCACCGATGCCAGCGACGTCGCTATTGGTGCAGTACTCGAGCAGGTGGTCAACGGGTCGCCCCGCCCATTGGCCTTCTTCAGCAGAAAACTGTCCAAGGCAAAATCAGGTTATTCTACCTTCGATCGAGAATTGCTAGCGGTGCACTTGGCTGTCCGTCACTTTCCCCATTTCTTAGAAGGTACGCCCTTCGTCATTCACACAGACCACATGCCTCTGGTGCACGCCTTCACTCGACAGTCTGTCACCTGGTCTGCCCGTCAACGCCGACATCTCTTCGCCGTGGCTTCACCCTTCAATACGTCCCTGGGGAAATGAATCCCGTTGCCGATGCCCTGTCAAGAAACACGTTGGCTGCCGTTCAACTGGGATTGGATTACAATGCCCTGGCTGAAGCCCAACGACAGGATCAAGAGTATCAAGCATGTAGGACATCCTGCACGTCCCTCCGTTGGGAAGACTTTCCCCTCGAAGACTCCAACACCACCCTCCTCTGTGACGTCAGTACTGGCAGACCGCGACCTTGGATTCCTGCTCCCATGCGCCGACAGGTGTTTGATTTCATTCACGGCCTTTCACATCCCTCATACCGTTCTACTGCACAGCTGCTGAAGGCAAAGTTCATTTGGCACGGCATTTCTAAGGATGCTAAGGGTTGGGTCCGCGCCTGTACTTCTTGCTAAACTTCCAAAGTACATCGACACACGGATTCAGGAGTGGGCACCTTTCCTCAACCTCAGCGTCGTTTCGCACACATTCACGTCGACGTTGTAGGCCCTCTACCTACATCACAAGGACATCGTTACAAGTTTACCATCATGGACCGCTCCACCCGTTGGCCGGAAGCCATTCCCATGGAAACTGCAACGTCCGCCTCATGTATATCTACCTTACTCTCTGGATGAATTGCAAGATTTGGTATCCCTGAACATATTACTTCTGACAGGGGAACCAATTTCACCTCTCAATTGTGGACATCATTAAATCATTAGCGAATCTCCTGGGCATCACCCTACATCAGACAACGGCCTACATCCCCGCTGCCAATTGAATGGTTGAACGTTTTCATCGCACCCTCAAAGCAGCTTTGATGTCCCGCTGCAAGGATTGCAACTGGTTTACTCAACTTCCCTGGGTCCTCCTGGGACTCAGGACCACTCCTAAAGACGCCCTCGATGTCTCGGCAGCTGAAATGGTGTATGGCGACCCGTTGGTCGTCCCTGCCGAATTTTTTCCTTCTACAACCTCCTCCGACGATCTCCAGCGCATACGTCACGTCGTGGGAAAATTTACTCCATGCCGCCAGACTTACAAGCCCCCAGCAAAGCATCACATACCAACAGACTTGCACTCTGTAACGCACGTCTTCTTTCGCAACGACACTACTAAGCCACCACTAACGCCCCCTTACACGGGCCCTTTCCTTGTGATCCGACTCAGTCCGAAAGCATTCCTACTAAACATTCGTGGCAAAGAAGACTGGGTCTCCATTGATCGTCTAAAACCTGCTTATCTCCTGCCAGATGACCCTCCTACAGTTCGCCTCTCTAGATAAGGGCGCACTATTTAACTTGTACAGTATGTCATTTTTAGGGGGGGAGCCATGTACCAACCGTGTGTAACACAATTGTACATAATTCCTTTTGTATATATCATGCTTGCATCTTCGCTCTTCCCTCGCACTAAAACGAACATGAAAATTCATGTCTGCTTTTCTCCTCTGTAACATTGTCAATATTTGACCATGAAAATTCTTGTTGCTTTGAGATTTTGTATATAAAGGAGTGTGTTCTTTAATAAACAACTCAGTTGATTGCATCCTGCATTTGAGTCATAACCTCTCTCTCGGCACCGTCACAGGGTACTAAAGTATGTATCTCCTACTATCCCTTTATAGCTTACTATCCTAAGCTACTCTATTGTAAAGGACATTTGCATGTTGATTGTCAAGGAGATAATCCATTGTATACTTATTTGGTTTTCCTTTCTTTACAGGAGGAACACCAGATACCTTGCGCTACAGTCCTCTGCAAGGCCAAGAGTAAGTATTTTTACGGTCATAATACTTGCAGGTTTCATGCCCCCTGCAATATTATTTCCGGATCCCTACATTATTGGAACCAACAGGTTTGCAATACATGTCGGACATTAATGTCTGAAGGTTTTGAAAATCCTAAGTCTACAGAGACTAGGGATAGAGCTCAATATAAATTACGCAACTGGGTGAGAGGCTTTCAAAAGATCTCTCCGGGACCTTTCCTACCTAATGATGGGATGCGTAAGCTACTATTTCCGGAAGCAAGTGAGGAAACAGTAGTGCCTCAGGAGCTAACTACATCCCCTGACGGCCAGAAAACCTCTGGGATTAAGGGCAAGAAATGCCCCAAGGTAGAAGTGGAGAATTTTGCGTTGGAATTTCTTCCGCCTGTGCCGGCTTTAGAGCCATCGATGTCGACATCTTCGTCTTCTACCCCTAATTTGGATAATGTGGTACAATTATGTATCCCGCTGAAGAATCAAATGGAGAGCTATCGTAGACAAAACGAAAAGCAAGAAGTAAAACGCAAGATAGATCTTCGTATAGTTTCTCTAGTTGCTTCCCAGTGGTCAGTCAAACGACTCATGAATCAAGACCTACCAACATGCTCCATAACCAATCCCTGGAGGTTCGCGGAGCAGATGCCGATTTCAAATGGCAATCTCTGCATCTCAGAGAAAATAGGTGCTGTTCCTTTAGACAAAATTCAATTTTGGCCAAGCTTTGATGCTTCCCCTAATTGTTGGGTTCGCCTGAAGTACGAACCAAAGTCAAGAAAAGAAACGGAACCAAAGGAGGTCTTGATTCTCGACCATAATAAGGCATAGACTATCCTTTCAGATAGTCTAAGAAAGGCGGGTTATTCAGAGTCGTAGGTATTCTCACTGAATAACGGACACCCTTCTTTTCTTGCTCCTACTTCACTCTCATTCCCCTTTATGGTAGAGGAGGGTAAGCCATATCCCACACTCGATGAGTGCAAGCCTTTGTCACCAGCTTTTCCCGGACAGGATAAGGATTGGAAATAAGTCCATTGGACATTTTCATTAGGAAAATTAGACAAGAACGTCGCAAGTTGACAATTTAAGGTATGTCTCCCTAAATTGTCTGAGTTGCTCTTGTGTAATGAACAGGAGTCAAAGGAGAGACTTGCGACATCCCTTTCTCTACAAAACTACATAGAGTTGTGTTCAACCTACGAAAGTACCCCAGACGTGCTCATGGTCATAGCCAAAATTCATATGGCTATCTTGGTGAAGGACCTTTACGTCTTTATGAAGGCTAGGAGAGCATGTAGAGAGTTTGTGTTCGCTGATGCAACAGTAAAACACGAAACAAGGAAGCTAATATCATCCAACATCTGGGGTAAAGACCTCTTCCCACACGAGGTCACTAAGGAAGTAATTAAGAACGCCACCATGGAGAACATAGGTCTTCTCCAAAAATGGGGCATTCCTTCAAAGAGAAAATCTTCTGTGGTTGCGGGTCCCCAACCTAAAAAGAAGATTGGAAATCCTGGAAATATCCGGGCTGCTCAACAACATCCCACTATTCCAGTGACGACGATGCTACAGGCAGATGGTCAAAAGTCTAAGCCTACTGACTACTCGAAGCATAAAAACGCTTCGGCTAGGAAGAATATCCCTCAGGATCGCAGGACCTTTGATCCTTCGGTCCAAAGCCTATTCAAGATGAGCCATTGATGGGAAACAGAAATGTCCCTACCATCATTTCCTTACCTTCTCCTACAGTTCAAAACCCTCCTGGAGGAGTATACCTGAGAGCTATAGAGCATACAGGTAGTAAGAAAACTTTAGCTCATCGATTTCCACGGAAGACTGCTTCGTGTTCACGAGAAGGACTCAAGATATCAATGAGCCATTCTGAACTTGTCGCCACTCAACAAGTTCATGAAAAACAGCAAGTTCTGAATGTTAATCCTTCTGAACATATGGACCTTGTTCCAATTAAGGGTGTTCGTAGTCTTGTCAGACCTGAAAAGTGTCCTTCGGAACCTTCCAGTCAACCACCCCCCTTCCTCCTATCTAGAATTCATGTTACAGAGAGTAACATTCATCCTAAGGAAGATACGTGTCGGACTCACAGTTCTTAGTATCTTCAAAGGATTGACGAACTTAGTCACGTCAAACTCATGACTAGAAATAGTTCAGGTATTAATATACCTGATCAAGAGGCTGGAGTGGGCAGCACCCAAAGTGTCCGGCCAATGTGCATTCAAAGAGATGACCCAGTTCCTGGGAC
This sequence comes from Palaemon carinicauda, assembly GCF_036898095.1. Lineage (NCBI taxonomy): Eukaryota > Metazoa > Arthropoda > Malacostraca > Decapoda > Palaemonidae > Palaemon > Palaemon carinicauda. Next base: position 32,632,639 of record NC_090748.1, read on the forward strand.
ATCACGGATGCAAGATAGGCTTCTAGAAGTCTCGACTTTCTCCAACCATCGAAGCCTTCAGTCACATCAACTCTCCTCTCCTTTGGAAATATAAAAGGAGCTCGTGAGGTCTGTCAAGAGACTCAGGTATTCAGTCAGAATACCAAAACGCCAACAGGAAAAAGCGCTAAACTTTCCCCAGTTCGCTATAGTGACAGACCTGGTGCTAAAGGCACACCGGAAAGATGCGTTAAGAGCTTGGAGAAAACACGCATCAAACGCTTGAGGAGATAAAAAAGACTAAGATCGGTCCATCTTTAATCGCTTCTCTAACAGAAATTAGAGCACGAAAGTCCCAAGACTCTGCATGTCCTTCCATGGGTGGGGAAGCCCCTCCACACAGATCAGGCTCCCTACGCTGATCTGAGACACTGAAGCGATAATAAGACTTCACATTCGAACGTCTCATTCAGTCTTGGTGAAGTTACCCATCCCTCTCTTAAAGCGATGGCACCTACCAGCAGTTCATTTACAACTGATCCATGATGTGACGGTGGATACTCTATTTCGATACAAACCGATAGAGTTGGAATGGTCCATGGGCACAGACATATTCCATCCCAGATGGGAACAATTCCCGGAACTGCAATTCGACCTCTTCATCACGAGCGTCTTCAAGAAACTACCTCACTTTATAGCCCCATACGAGGATCCTCTAGTGGGGCTGATAGACTAGATGAGGCTGGTCCTAGCTCTGACCAGAGGTATATTTCTGAAGATTCAGAAATTAACTGCCTTTGTTTTATCACAGAGAACCTAAACCCTTCATTTCATGATTTTCTCGCTCTAGCGGTTAGAAAAAGGTTTGGGATCACAGAAGGCAATATAGAATTCTTAGAAGAATACAAGGCCAAGTCAACTACAAGACAATATGAGTCTTCCTGGAAAAAAGTGGGTTGCATTTGTCAAAGCAAAAGGACCGAAAGAAATTTCAGTGAACTTCTGTCTGTCCTTCTTTGTCCACCTTCATAGCCAAGGTCTGGCAGCCAATACAATAAATACGTGCAAGTCAGCCTTGACTTGGCCTCTCCTATATGCCTTTCAAGTAGATCTGGCGAATTAATTCTTTAATAAGATTCCGAAGGCATGTGCTAGGCTTAAGCCCATGGTACCACCTAAGCCCATATCTTGGTCTTTGGACAAGGTCTTACATTATGCCTCATCTGTGAACAATGGAGATTGTTCTCTTAAGGATCTAACCCAAAAGGTTATTTTTCTGTTCGCTATCGCCTCCGGGGCTAGAGTTAGTGAAATAGTGGCCCTATCCAGAGATGAAGGTCACATTTAGTTCACGGAAGTGGGAGAACTGAATCTATTTCCTGATCCATCCTTCTCGCTTAAAATGAGCTCCCCACTAAGAGGTGGGGTCCCTTGAGAATCTGCCTTCTGGAGGAAGATGTCTCTCTATGTCCTGTAGAGTGTCTAAAGGTCTATCTTCGTAGAACTCCAGAATTCAAGGGAGGCCAGCCCTTATAAGGATAAACTTCTGGATCAAATTTATCCCTGAAACAAATAAGGGCGAAGCTCACCTACTTTATTCGTAGAGCGGATCCGGACAGTATTCCCGTAGGTCATGACCCGAGAAAGATTGCTTCATCACTGAGCTACTTTCAGTATATGGACTTTGAGCGCCTTCGTTCATACACTGGATGGAAATCATCCAGAGTGTTTTACAAACACTATGCAAAACAAGTGCATGAACTGAAACACTTCATAGTGGCGGCAGGTAGTGTATTAAAACCTGCCCACTAATTACTGTGGTAAACAGTTTTTGGTTTGGGACCTCACATATCCTTGCACATGTAACGGATGAGAATCATCCTGAGTGTTCTACATACACTATGCTAGACAAATCCATGATCTGATGCAATATGTGGTGACGCCAGGTAGAATATTTAACCTGCCGTCTAATTCTACAATGAACAGCTAATTGACTGGGACTGTCAATTTAAGGGAGAAGAGGTCACCCTTCTTAGGTGTGACTTCTTTTAATTAAGTGTTACCATGATAACACTGGCTCTGTTCAGAATCCCAGGTGTGGAATTATACAGATAACACTAGTGCTGGTGTACGAAGTACAAAGTGCAGATAGAAGTAACCAGTATAGGAATTATGAAGAGAAATTGTTTTATAATTTTCTTCAGTCCGAGAGTGGCACTCATCACTTCTTCCTTCAAGAAGGAAATATAGTCTCTGTACTTATTACAGGTATAATCCCATTGTCATACTACATTCGTTTTACTGAACATCTTTTAGACATTTATTAGTAATAAATGTCTATTACAATGTAGTGCATCCACCTTCGCCAGACAATTGTATGTATACATGCCAGAGTTCTTCAACTTACCAAAGTAAGTATCCCTCATATATTTGTATGCATCAAATAATAGATATAA
>NC_090748.1:32640073-32652573 GCF_036898095.1 Palaemon carinicauda
TTCAAATAAGCCATATATATTTTTGATACATTAATGTCTGGATTCTCTTAACGACCTCGGGATCAGAGCCCCAGGCGAAATCACACAAAGACAAGAGCTTGGGTCCGGCCGGGAATTGAACCCTGGTCGGCAAGCTTGTATAGACAGTGACTAAGCCATTTGGCCACGAAGAAAGATAAAAGTCAATGACAATTCTTCTGTACTTATACCTGTCGAATTCCGGTATTTTGTACTTAGAATTGAAATCAACCCATCTTCACCATCGTAGCTAATTGGTAGTTTGTTACTTGGCATTCAAATAATGATAAATTTTGCACATTTAGACGTGTTTTTCATATTCAAATAAGCCATATATATTTTTGATACATTAATGTCTGGATTCTCTTAACGACCTCGGGATCAGAGCCCCAAGCGAAATCACACAAAGACAAGAGCTTGGGTCTGGCCGGGAATCGAACCCTGGTCGGCAAGCTTGTATAGACAGTGACTAAGCCACTTGGCCACGAAGAAAGATAAAAGTCAATGACAATTCTTCTGTACTTTTACCTGTTGAATTCAGGTATTTTGTACTTAGAATTGAAATCAACCCATCTTCACCATCGTAGCTAATTGGTAGTTCTTTACTTGGCATTCAATTAATGATAAATTTTGCACATTTAGATGTGTTTTTCATATTCAAATAGGCCATATATATTTTTGATACATTAATGTCTGGATTCTCTTAACGACCTCGGGATCAGAGCCCGAGGCGAAATCATGCAAAGACAAGAGCTTGGGTCCGGCCGGGAATCGAACCCTGGTCGGCAAGCTTGTATAGACAGTGACTAAGCCACTTGGCCACGAAGAAAGATAAAAGTCAATGACAATTCTTCTGTACTTATACCTGTCGAATTCAGGTATTTTGTACTTAGAATTGAAATCAACCCATCTTCACCATCGTAGCTAATTGGTAGTTTGTTACTTGGCATTCAATTAATGATAAATTTTGCACATTTAGACGTGTTTTTCATATTCAAATAAGCCATATATATTTTTGATACATTAATGTCTGGATTCTCTTAACGACCTCGGGATCAGAGCCCCAGGCAAAATCACACAAAGACAAGAGCTTGGGTCCGGCCGGGAATCGAACCCTGGTCGGCAAGCTTGTATAGACAGTGACTAAGCCACTTGGCCACGAAGAAAGATAAAAGTCAATGACAATTCTTCTGTACTTATACCTGTTGAATTCAGGTATTTTGTACTTAGAATTGAAATCAACCCATCTTCACCATCATAGCTAATTGGTAGTTTGTTACTTGGCATTCAATTAATGATAAATTTTGCACATTTAGACGTGTTTTTCATATTCAAATAAGCCATATATATTTTTGATACATTAATGTCTGGATTCTCTTAACGACCTCGGGATCAGAGCCCCAGGCGAAATCACACAAAGACAAGAGCTTGGGTCCGGCCGGGAATTGAACCCTGGTCGGCAAGCTAGTATAGACAGTGACTAAGCCACTTGGCCACGAAGAAAGATAAAAGTCAATGACAATTCTTCTGTACTTATACCTGTCGAATTCAGGTATTTTGTACTTAGAATTGAAATCAACCCATCTTCACCATCGTAGCTAATTGGTAGTTTGTTACTTGGCATTCAATTAATGATAAATTTTGCACATTTCGACGTGTTTTTCATATTCAAATAAGCCATATATATTTTTGATACATTAATGTCTGGATTCTCTTAACGACCTCGGGATCAGAGCCCCAGGCGAAATCACACAAAGACAAAAGCTTGGGTCCGGCCGGGAATCGAACCCTGGTCGGCAAGCTTGTATAGACTGTGACTAAGCCACTTGGCCACGAAGAAAGATAAAAGTCAATGACAATTCTTCTGTACTTTTACCTGTCGAATTCAGGTATTTTGTACTTAGAATTGAAATCAACCCATCTTCACCATCGTAGCTAATTGGTAGTTTGTTACTTGGCATTCAATTAATGATAAATTTTGCACATTTAGACGTGTTTTTCATATTCAAATAGGCCATATATATTTTTGATACATTAATGTCTGGATTCTCTTAACGACCTCGGGATCAGAGCCCGAGGCGAAATCATGCAAAGACAAGAGCTTGGGTCCGGCCGGGAATCGAACCCTGGTCGGCAAGCTTGTATAGACAGTGACTAAGCCACTTGGCCACGAAGAAAGATAAAAGTCAATGACAATTCTTCTGTACTTATACCTGTCGAATTCAGGTATTTTGTACTTAGAATTGAAATCAACCCATCTTCACCATTGTAGCTAATTGGTAGTTTGTTACTTGGCATTCAATTAATGATAAATTTTGCACATTTAGACGTGTTTTTCATATTCAAATAAGCCATATATATTTTTGATACATTAATGTCTGGATTCTCTTAACGACCTCGGGATCAGAGCCCTAGGTGAAATCACACAAAGACAAGAGCTTGGGTCCGGCCGGGAATCGAACCCTGGTCGGCAAGCTTGTATAGACAGTGACTAAGCCACTTGGCCACGAAGAAAGATAAAATTCAATGCTAATTTTTCTGTACTTATACCTGTTGAATTCAGGTATTTTGTACTTAGAATTGAAATCAACCCATCTTCACCAACGTAGCTAATTAGTAGTTTGTTACTTGGCATTCAATTAATGATAAATTTTGCACATTTAGACGTGTTTTTCATATTCAAATAAACCATATATATTTTTGATACATTAATGTCTGGATTCTCTTAACGACCTCAAGATCAGAGCCCCAGGCGAAATCACACAAAGACAAGAGCTTGGGTCCGGCCGGGAATCGAACCCTGGTCAGCAAGCTTGTATAGACAGTGACTAAGCCACTTGGCCACGAAGAAAGATAAAAGTCAATGACAATTCTTCTGTACTTATACTTGTCGAATTCAGGTGTTTTGTACTTAGAATTGAAATCAACCCTTCTTCACCATCGTAGATAATTGGTAGTTTGTTACTTGGCATTCAATTAATGATAAATTTTGTACATTTAGACGTGTTTTTCATATTCAAATAAGCCATATATATTTTTGATACATTAATGTCTGGATTCTCTTAACGACCTCGGGATCAGAGCCCCAGGCGAAATCACACAAAGACAAGAGCTTGGGTCCGGCCGGGAATCGAACCCTGGTCGGCAAGCTTGTATAGACAGTGACTAAGCCACTTGGCCACGAAGAAAGATAAAAGTCAATGACAATTCTTCTGTACTTATACCTGTCGAATTCAGGTATTTTGTACTTAGAATTGAAATCAACCCATCTTCACCATCGTAGCTAATTGGTAGTTTGTTATTTGGCATTCAATTAATGATAAATTTTGCACATTTAGACGTGTTTTTCATATTCAAATAAGCCATATATATTTTTGATACATTAATGTCTGGATTCTCTTAACGACCTCGGGATCAGAGCCCCAGGCGAAATCACACAAAGACAAGAGCTTGGGTCCGGCCGGGAATTGAACCCTGGTCGGCAAGCTTGTATAGACAGTGACTAAGCCACTTGGCCACGAAGAAAGATAAAAGTCAATGACAATTCTTCTGTACTTATACCTGTCGAATTCAGGTATTTTGTACTTAGAATTAAAATCAACCCATCTTCACCATCGTAGCTAATTGGTAGTTTGTTACTTGGCATTCAAATAATGATAAATTTTGCACATTTAGACGTGTTTTTCATATTCAAATAAGCCATATATATTTTTGATACATTAATGTCTGGATTCTCTTAACGACCTCGGGATCAGAGCCCCAAGCGAAATCACACAAAGACAAGAGCTTGGGTCCGGCCGGGAATCGAACCCTGGTCGGCAAACTTGTATAGACAGTGACTAAGCCACTTGGCCACGAAGAAAGATAAAAGTCAATGACAATTCTTCTGTACTTTTACCTGTCGAATTCAGGTATTTTGTACTTAGAATTGAAATCAACCCATCTTCACCATCGTAGCTAATTGGTAGTTTGTTACTTGGCATTCAATTAATGATAAATTTTGCACATTTAGACGTGTTTTTCATATTCAAATAGGCCATATATATTTTTGATACATTAATGTCTGGATTCTCTTAACGACCTCGGGATCAGAGCCCGAGTCGAAATCATGCAAAGACAAGATCTTGGGTCCGGCCGGGAATCGAACCCTGGTCGGCAAGCTTGTATAGACAGTGACTAAGCCACTTGGCCACGAAGAAAGATAAAAGTCAATGACAATTCTTCTGTACTTATACCTGTCGAATTCAGGTATTTTGTACTTAGAATTGAAATCAACCCATCTTCACCATCGTAGCTAATTGGTAGTTTGTTACTTGGCATTCAATTAATGATAAATTTTGCACATTTAGACGTGTTTTTCATATTCAAATAAGCCATATATATTTTTGATACATTAATGTCTGGATTCTCTTAACGACCTCGGGATCAGAGCCCCAGGCGAAATCACACAAAGACAAGAGCTTGGGTCCGGCCGGGAATCGAACCCTTGTCGGCAAGCTTGTATAGACAGTGACTAAGCCACTTGGCCACGAAGAAAGATAAAAGTCAATGACAATTCTTCTGTACTTATACCTGTTGAATTCAGGTATTTTGTACTTAGAATTGAAATCAACCCATCTTCACCATCATAGCTAATTGGTAGTTTGTTACTTGGCATTCAATTAATGATAAATTTTGCACATTTAGACGTGTTTTTCATATTCAAATAAGCCATATATATTTTTGATACATTAATGTCTGGATTCTCTTAACGACCTCGGGATCAGAGCCCCAGGCGAAATCACACAAAGACAAGAGCTTGGGTCCGGCCGGGAATTGAACCCTGGTCGGCAAGCTTGTATAGACAGTGACTAAGCCACTTGGCCACGAAGAAAGATAAAAGTCAATGACAATTCTTCTGTACTTATACCTGTCGAATTCAGGTATTTTGTACTTAGAATTGAAATCAACCCATCTTCACCATCGTAGCTAATTGGTAGTTTGTTACTTGGCATTCAAATAATGATAAATTTTGCACATTTAGACGTGTTTTTCATATTCAAATAAGCCATATATATTTTTGATACATTAATGTCTGGATTCTCTTAACGACCTCGGGATCAGAGCCCCAGGCGAAATCACACAAAGACAAGAGCTTGGGTCCGGCCGGGAATTGAACCCTGGTCGGCAAGCTTGTATAGACAGTGACTAAGCCACTTGGCCACGAAGAAAGATAAAAGTCAATGACAATTCTTCTGTACTTTTACCTGTCGAATTCAGGTATTTTGTACTTAGAATTGAAATCAACCCATCTTCACCATCGTAGCTAATTGGTAGTTTGTTACTTGGCATTCAATTAATGATAAATTTTGCACATTTAGACGTGTTTTTCATATTCAAATAGGCCATATATATTTTTGATACATTAATGTCTGGATTCTCTTAACGACCTCGGGATCAGAGCCCGAGGCGAAATCATGCAAAGACAAGAGCTTGGGTCCGGCCGGGAATCGAACCCTGGTCGGCAAGCTTGTATAGACAGTGACTAAGCCACTTGGCCACGAAGAAAGATAAAAGTCAATGACAATTCTTCTGTACTTATACCTGTCGAATTCAGGTATTTTGTACTTAGAATTGAAATCAACCCATTTTCACCATCGTAGCTAATTGGTAGTTTGTTACTTGGCATTCAATTAATGATAAATTTTGCACATTTAGACGTGTTTTTCATATTCAAATAAGCCATATATATTTTTGATACATTAATGTCTGGATTCTCTTAACGACCTCGGGATCAGAGCCCTAGGTGAAATCACACAAAGACAAGAGCTTGGGTCCGGCCGGGAATCGAACCCTGGTCGGCAAGCTTGTATAGACAGTGACTAAGCCACTTGGCCACGAAGAAAGATAAAATTCAATGATAATTCTTCTGTACTTATACCTGTTGAATTCAGGTATTTTGTACTTAGAATTGAAATCAACTCATCTTCACCAACGTAGCTAATTAGTAGTTTGTTACTTGGCATTCAATTAATGATAAATTTTGCACATTTAGACGTGTTTTTCATATTCAAATAAGCCATATATATTTTTGATACATTAATGTCTGGATTCTCTTAACGACCTCAAGATCAGAGCCCCAGGCGAAATCACACAAAGACAAGAGCTTGGGTCCGGCCGGGAATCGAACCCTGGTCAGCAAGCTTGTATAGACAGTGACTAAGCCACTTGGCCACGAAGAAAGATAAAAGTCAATGACAATTCTTCTGTACTTATACTTGTCGAATTCAGGTGTTTTGTACTTAGAATTGAAATCAACCCATCTTCACCATCGTAGATAATTGGTAGTTTGTTACTTGGCATTCAATTAATGATAAATTTTGTACATTTAGACGTGTTTTTCATATTCAAATAAGCCATATATATTTTTGATACATTAATGTCTGGATTCTCTTAACGACCTCGGGATCAGAGCCCCAGGCGAAATCACACAAAGACAAGAGCTTGGGTCCGGCCGGGAATCGAACCCTGGTCGGCAAGCTTGTATAGACAGTGACTAAGCCATTTGGCCACGAAGAAAGATAAAAGTCAATGACAATTCTTCTGTACTTATACCTGTCGAATTCAGGTATTTTGTACTTAGAATTGAAATCAACCCATCTTCACCATCGTAGCTAATTGGTAGTTTGTTACTTGGCATTCAATTAATGATAAATTTTGCACATTTAGACGTGTTTTTCATATTCAAATAGGCCATATATATTTTTGATACATTAATGTCTGGATTCTCTTAACGACCTCGGGATCAGAGCCCCAGGCGAAATCATACAAAGACAAGAGCTTGGGTCCGGCCGGGAATCGAACCCTGGTCGGCAAGCTTGTATAGACAGTGACTAAGCCACTTGGCCACGAAGAAAGATAAAAGTCAATGACAATTCTTCTGTACTTATACCTGTCGAATTCAGGTATTTTGTACTTAGAATTGAAATCAACCCATCTTCACCATCGTAGCTAATTGGTAGTTTGTTACTTGGCATTCAATTAATGATAAATTTTGCACATTTAGACGTGTTTTTCATATTCAAATAGGCCATATATATTTTTGATACATTAATGTCTGGATTCTCTTAACGACCTCGGGATCAGAGCCCCAGGCGAAATCACACAAAGACAAGAGCTTGGGTCCGGCTGGGAATCGAACCCTGGTCGGCACGCTTGTATAGACGGTGACTAAGCCACTTGGCCACGAAGAAAGATAAATGTCAATGACAATTCTTCTGTACTTATACTTGTCGAATACAGGTGTTTTGTACTTAGAATTGAAATCAACCCATCTTCACCATCGTAGATAATTGGTAGTATGTTACTTGGCATTCAATTAATGATAAATTTTGCACATTTAGACGTGTTTTTCATATTCAAATAAGCCATATATATTTTTGATACATTAATGTCTGGATTCTCTTAACGACCTCAGGATCAGAGCCCCAGGCGAAATCACACAAAGACAAGAGCTTGGGTCCGACCACAATTCACTTATTGGTTTTCAGGTGTATAAATACATCTGTCTGTGTAAGCTTTGAGTGAAGTTGTTCTTTAATCTGGTAAAATAAATCTTTAAAATGCCTAGCTACGCTAGGACTAACATAGCAGACACTGCTGCTGCGGGAGATGAAAACAAAGGAGCAGTTTGTTAGAGTGATGTAGATGTAGAATGTAGACGAGAACAACACACAGAGGACTTAGAATATAGGTTTGATAACTTAGCCAAATTAGTATAACAATTCTTAGTTGAACGAAAAAAGGAGCAGAGCACAACCAGAGCATATCCGACACCCATAAGTAGTTCAAATGCACACAAGTGAAAACACATATGCAGAGCCTAGTGAAAATACTCTCATAGTTAGAGAATTGCCAGAACTCCAGGCAAGTGTTAGGCCTTTTGATGATCAACGTCCCAATGAAGGGTTTCAATCGATCGAAGTGTTTTTGAGAGTCTTTGAAGTAGCCACATATGGGTGATCAGAAAGAAAAAGGAATTCAAGTAATTAGGTTGCTGAAAGATGCTCCGGCAACGGATAGAATGTGCTGGCTAAAAGACAGTTTATGGAGTTATACTGAAATAAAATGATGTTTAATTGAGAAATACGCCTTAACCGATCCAAGAAAAGGGGATATGAAAGAAAATTACAAACCAAAAATGCGCGAGTGTTGGAGAGTTCTCAGTTTTGTAACTCATTATTTTAGAGATTGTGATTTGTTTGCTACCCGGCGTGCCAATCTCCCAGGTGATGAAAAAGCAATTGCCTTTTAACATATTCGCAGACTAGTAAACTTGCATTTATATAGTTATTTGTTTGATGATAATCGCTCGTTAGTGGATGTATTAATAACCATACAAAACATTCTAGACAGTTTGCCAGAAAAAAATTGAGAGAAAATAACTGTCCCGATGCCAGAAAGGTGGCAGCCATGAGAGGCACTCACCAACCCCAAAACCGGGAGACGAGAGAATGCAATCTGCAGGTGAGAAGAGTCTTCAGATGTTGGCAGTGTGGGGGAGAAGGGCACCAACCTCCAAGCCCCCGCCCAACATCAGAGGAAAAGGAAACAGAGGAAGGAGGAAACGCGGGAGATCGATGGCCCCCCTCATGACAGCAAAAGCAGTCGAGAGGGCAGTGGTGGCCCCATCGGAACCAACAACTTCACCACCGCAGCACTTTGGACAGGAGCATGGAGTAGCGGTATTACAAGCAAGGTTGTTAGCATATACCACACATATCCTCATGGGTGGCTAGGAATGTTAGCAGTAAGGATTGACCAACCAGATAAGTCCATTCAAGCACTGATCAACACAAGAACCAGCGTTTCTCTTATTGGAAAAGAATTTTCCTCAAACCCACTACAGTCAGCGACATTCATCATTATCGACAGGCAAGGAGGAAAAAAACTGCAAGTAAGTCGTACAACGATCGTTAACTTTAAGGTGGGTTATTTGAAGTTTACACATGATTTTTGTGTCTTGCCCTCCTTGTGAATTCCAGGGCTCGAGGCTATGCTTGGTTCTGATTTTATAATGATTAATCAAATATACATTTGCGGGAAAAAAGATAGAACAACAATAAAAGCAGGATGGTGCAATATGCCGATGGAGAGTCATGAGAGAATAATTGCTCTTGCGGGAAAGGAGAGATAGTTAGGTAAGCTAACAGCTGTACCTGAAAGAGAATTATACCCTCCCCAGACACTAATGAGCATATCAGTGACACCATGGCTGCTTCTACTAGAGAGAACAAAGGTCGTAGTTAAAATGGGCACACATTGTCGTAGAGGGCTTGTCAGAAATAAAAAAGAACGGAGCACACATAATAATAATTAATCAAATAAAAGAGTTGTGTTAGGAAGTTATTCTGTGTGTCAGTTGAAGTTATGTGAAATTGCACAATGGCAGCCCGCACAGACGAAAACACTCAGAACTTGATTTAGCAAGCGCAAAATTTATCTCTGCCACAATATGCACCTGTAGTTAGTAACATTGTTAAAAATTATTCTGATGTAATTGTAATTGGAGACGAGCTACCCGGTAGAATTGATCGATTTCCCTTTAGCATTGAAACTAGGCAGGTGGAGCCTATCAGGTCGAGGCCTTATAAGGTACGCATTCCTTTCCAGGGAGAGATAGAAAGGAAAATTAGTAAATTAAGGGAATAAGGCATTATCGATGAGAGCAAATCCCCCTGGGCTTCTCCAAATGTAGCTATTAGGAAAAAGAATGGCTCAGTAAGATTGTGTTGATTATAGGAAGTTGAATACAGTCACCAAGGATAATGCATTTCCATTGCTCTCGATCAAAGAATTACTTGTGAACGTGCGGGATAGTAAATATTTTACAACTATCGATTTAAAACCTGAATTCTATAAAATATCGTTACAGGGAGACAGTAAATGTAAAACGGCATTTATAGCCAACGGTCAACTATTTCAGTTTAATTTTCTTTCTTTCGGTGTTAAGAAAGCTCCAATTCATTTTTCTAGAATAATGAAGGAATTTTTGTCTCTCTTAATTAGCCATAATGTTTTAGTTTATTTTGACGATATCATAGTTAAAGGAAAAACAGCCGAAGTACATAACAATATTCGTAAAGTTTTAGAAGCATTGCGACATAACGGTATGAAAATAAATTCGTTAAAGTTCAAATTTTTCAGTAAACAGGTCGAACTTTTAAGTCATAAAATAACCCCCAGAATGTATCCAGCCCTGCCCCAGTTAAGTGGAAGCTATTAGAGACTTCGCAAGGCCAAGTACCCCTAAGGAAGTATGTGGGTTCCTTGGGCTCTCTGGGTATTACCGTAAATTCAAAAGAGGTTATGGAGAGATAGCGAAACCATTAGATGCTTTAAAGCAACAAAAATTTATGAATCGAGGAACGGAAGAAGAAAGGGAGTTTAACCATTTGATAGCTGCCTTTACTAGCAATGACTTACTCGAATATCCTAGATTTGATCGGCCGTTTTCAGTGATATTAGATGCGAGTAGCGTAGCTATTGGTGGCGTAATTTCTCAACGAGGTAATAAAGGTTCAGAGCGACCTATTTGTTTTGATTCCAGGGTATTAAAAGGGGCAAGAAAGAATTATCTTACATTTAAACGAGACGCATTGGCTATTCTTGGGGTTCTAGAAAGCAATAGGTCAGCCGATTGAGTTGCAAAGTGATCATCTGCTTTTACTTGATTCATTTTACAAAGGAGACTTGACGTCTAGACAAGCGAGATGGATACAAAGATTACTAGAGTTTAGCATAAAGGGGTTTGACTACATATAAGGCAAAGCTAACAGGGTAGCTGATGCCCTCTCTAAAGGTGTAGTAATAGGAGTAACAACTAGGGTGCAGAAGAGGAACAAAGGATGAAACCAAAATTCTGAAGGTCCCAATCAAAATAGAAAACAGGATGTAAATTCACACAAGGAGTAATCAGATAATGAGAGAGAGAGAGAGAGAGAGAGAGAGAGAGAGAGAGAGAGAGAGAGAGAGAGAGAGAGAGAGAGAGAGAGAGAGAGAGAGAGAAAAATGAATGTGGGTGGACGATGACACGACCAAGGGTGTCCAGAATGGCTGCCCTGATGATGCAGGTGTGGTTGACTTGGGAGGTTGGTACATAAAGGAAGTCCGAGAGGGACAGAAAAAGGAGGAATGGATGGAAAGAGTGCAAGCAGTGATTAAAGTTGAATCAGAGAGTTATCCATGTTCCTCGTGAGATTTTTTTTATAGAGAATTATAATTTATATTATGCTTACGAGAAGAGGTGAAAAGGATTCTGTGCACAGATAGTTCTTCCTTTCTCTTCAATTTATCACGCCATCCAATTTGTTCATGATAGTATGTATGCAAGGCATTCAGGGATTGATAGAACATTAAGGAGAGCATGTGAATCCTTCTTTTAGTTAGGAATGAAGAAATCTATCGAAAATTATATAAAACATCGTCATGCTTGTAACTGTTTCAAAGAACTTAAAAACATTGTACTAGAAGCCAGAAACTGGCCTGTGATTCCAATTAAATATTATAAGGGTGCATATGGATGTGGTTTGATCATTTCATACTGGTATAACACAACAATTGGATACATGTGTATTTGTGGATGCATTTACTAGTTACACTCATGCTCACTCAATCTTGTATAAATCAGCAAATTCATTAGCCGGGCGCTGTGCTCTTTCATTACTAGGTTTGGTTGGCCAAAAATTTTTATATTTGATAATGGTTCCAAGTTTATGATTAAGGTGGTGAAATCTGTCACTAACTTGATGAAAATTGAACACTTTAGTGACCGCATATAGGCCTTCAGCTAATGGCTTAGTGGAATCGCATAATAGGGAAGTGGTGCGAATTTTTCGTTACTTAGTGGCTGATGACCCATTCATTGGCCCGCCATGCTTCCTGCAGCTGAGGTCTCTTTGAGCATTGCATATAATGCCTCGCTTAGGGGCACACCTTTCTTTATAGTGTATGGACAGGATCCTGTGTTACCATATACGGTCCTGATTAATTCACAAAAGTAGCCCAATTATTCACCTGAACATTACCGTGTCTATTAACTAAATCTCTTAATGAGAGTAATGAACACCACTGACAGGTTTTTGAAAAGAGTTAATGAAAAAACAAAGCTCAAACTATGATGGTCGGTTCAAAACTGCACAAGTAAAGGTATTTCTGGGCAATTGTGTGTATTTGAAACGATTACCACCTCGGAAGCACAAACTAGAGCCAGCGTATTTGGGTCCGAGTAAAGATGGGTAAATCTATCACAGTAGTGATACAAAGCATTATTAATGGCACAGTGTCTGAACATCATTAGGCACACATACATGTAGTTCCTGAAGAGGTAGTTTTCACAAGTGTTAATCAGAGTGTACCTCCTTACCCCTCCATACCCGACATTCGATTAGTAGCATATTTTGTTTTTGTTTTCGTTTGCTGTTGTTGTTGTTTGAACAAACCTC
>NC_090748.1:32688934-32701434 GCF_036898095.1 Palaemon carinicauda
TGCAATGTTCAAAGGTAGCTCAGCTGCAGGAAGCGTGGCTTGCCAATGAATGGGTCATCAGCCACTAAGTAACGTAAAATTCGCACCACTTCCCTATTATGGGATTCCACTAAGCCATTAGCTGCAGGACTATATGCGGTCACTAAAGTGTACAATTTTCTTCAAGTTAGTGACCGATTTCACCACCTTAATCATAAACTTGAGACCATTATCAATTATCAAAAAATTTGGCCAACCAAACCTAGTAATGAAAGACCACAGAGCCCGACTAATGAATTTGCTGATTTATACAAGATTGAGTGAGCATGAGTGTAACTAGTAAATGCATCCACAAATACACATGTATGCTAATGTTGTGTTATACCAGTATTAAATGGTCTTTTACCATATCCATATGCACCCTTATAAAATTTGATTGGAATCACAGGCCAGTTTCTGGCTTCTAGTACAATGTTTTTATGTTCTTTGAAACAGTTAAAAGCATGACGATGTTTTATATAATTTTCGATAGATTTCTTCATTCCTAACCAAAAGAAGGATTCACGTGCTCTCTTTAATGTTCTATCAATCCCTGAATGCCTTGCATACGGACTATCATGAACAAATTGGATGGCGTGATAAATTGAAGAGAGAGGAAGAACTATCCATGCACAGAATCCTTTTCACCTCTTCTCGTAAGCATAATATAAATTATTATTCTCTATAAAAAAAATCTCACGAGGAACACTCAGAAATGATGGATAACTCTCTGATTCAACATTAATCACTGCTTGCACTCTTTCCATCCATTCCTCTTTTTTTCTGTCCCTCTCGGACTTCCTTTATGTACCAACCTCCCAAGTCAACCACACCTGCATCATCAGGGCAGCCATTCTGGACACCCTTGGTCGTGTCATCGTCCACCCACATTCATCTCTCTCTCTCTCTCTCTCTCTCTCTCTCTCTCTCTCTCTCTCTCAGATCTCATTATCTGATTACTTCTTGTGTGAATTTACATCCTGTTTTCTATTTTGATTGGGACCTTCCGAATTTTGGTTTCATCCTTCGTTCCTCTTTTGCACCCTAGTTGTTACTCCTATTACTAACCCTTTAGAGAGGGCATTAGCTGCCCTGTTAGCTTTACCTTATATGTGGTCAAACCCCTTTATGCTAAACTCTAGTAATCTTTGTATCCATCTCGCTTGTCTAGACGTCAAGTCTCCTTTGTAAAATGAATCAGGTAAAAGGAGATGATCACTTTGCAACTCAATCGGCTGACCTAATAAAAAGAACCGATTGCTTTCTAAGACCCAAAGAATAGCCAATGCGTCTCGTTTAAATGTAAGATAATTCTTTTTTGCCCTTTTAATACCCTGGAATCAAAACAAATAGGTCGCTCTGAACCTTTATTACTTCGTTGAGAAATTACGCCACCAATAGCTATGTTACTCGCATCTATTATCACTAAAAACGGCCGATCAAATCTAGGATATGCGAGTAAGTCATTGCTAGTAACGGCAGCTATCAAATGGTTAAACTCCCTTCCTTCTTCCGTTCTCCGATTCATTAATTTTTGTTTCTTTAAAGCGTCTAATGGTTTCGCTATCTCTCCATAACCTCTTTTGAATTAACGGTAATACCCAGAGAGCCCAAGGAACCCACATACTTCCTTAGGGGTACTTGGCCTTACGAACTCTCTAATAGCTTCCACTTAACTGGGGCAGGGCTGGATACATTCTGGGGGTTATTTTATGACCTAAAAGTTCGACCTGTTTATTGAAAAATTTGAACTTTAACAAATTTATTTTCATACCGTTATGTCGCAATGCTTCTAAAACTTTACGAATATTGTTATGTTCTTCGGCAGTTTTTCCTTTAACTATGATATCGTCTAAATAAACTAAAAAATTTTAGCTAATTAAGAAAGACAAAAAATTCCTTCATTACTCTAAAAAAATGAATTGGAGCTTTCTTAACACCGAAAGAAAGAAAATTAAAATGAAATAGTTGATCGTTGGCTATAAATGCCGTTTTACATTTACTGTCTCCCTGTAATGGTATTTGATAGAATTCAGGTTTTAAATCGATAGTTGTGAAATATTTACTATCCCGCACGTTCACAAGTAATTCTTTAATCGAGAGCAATGGAAATGCATTATCCTTGGTGACTGCATTCAACTTCCTATAATCAACACAATCTTACTGAGCCATTCTTTTTCCTATTAGCTACATTTGGAGAAGCCCAGGGGGATTTGCTCTCGTCGCTAATGCCCTGTTCCCTTAATTTACTAGTTTCCCTTTTTATCTCTACCTGGAAATTAACGCGTACCTTATAAGGCCTCGACCTGATAGGCTCCACCTGCCTAGTTACAATGCTAGAGGGAAATCGATCAATTTTCCCGGGTAGCTCGTCTCCAATTACAATTACATCAGAATAATTTTTAACAATGTTAATAACTACAGGTGCATATTTTGGCAGAGATAAGTTTTGCGCTTGCTAAATCAAGTTCTGAGTGCGTTCGGCTGCGAGGGCTGCAGTTGTAGCTCCCCATATCCCATTGTGCAATTTTCGCTGACTGTAGTGGGTTTGAGGAAAATTCTTTTCAAATAAGAGAAACACTGGTTCTTGTGTCGATCAGTCCTTGAATGGAATTATCTGGTAGGTCAATCCTTACTCCTAACATTCCTAGCCACCCATGAGGATATGTGTGGTATGTGCTAACAACCTTGCTTGTAATACCGCTACTCCATGCTCCTGTCCAAAGTGCTGCGGTGATGAAATTGTTGGTTCCGATGGGGCCACCACTGCCCTCTTGACTGCTTTTGCTGTCATGAGGGAGAGCCATCGATCTCCCACGTTTCTTCCTTCCACTGTTTCCTTTTCCTCTGATGTTGGGCGGGGGCTAGGGGGTTGGTGCCCTTCTCCCCCACACTGCCAACATCTGAAGACTCTTCTCACCTGCAGACTGCGTTATCCCGTCTTCAGGTTTTGGGGTTGGTGAGTGCCTCTCATGGCTGCCACCTTTCTGGCATCGGGACAGTTATTTTCTCTCAATTTTTTTTTGGCAAACTGTCTAGAATGTTTTGTATGGTTATTAATACATCCACCAATGAGCGATTATCATCAAACAAATAACTATATAAATGGAAGTTTACTAGTCTGCGAGTATGTTAAAAGGCAATTGCTTTTTTATCACCTGGGAGATTGGCACGCCGGGTAGCAAACGAATCACAATCTCTAAAAAAATGAGTTACAAAACTGAGAAACTTTCTCACACTTGCGCATTTTTAGTTTGTAATTGTCTTTCATATTCCCTTTTCTTGGATCGGTTAAGGAGTATTTCTCAACTAAACATCATCTTATTTCAGTATAACTCCATAAACTGTCTTGTAGCCAGCACATTCAATCCGTTGCCGGAGCATCTTTCAGCAACCTAATTACTTTAATTGCTTTTTTCTTTCTGATCACTCATATGTGGCTACTTCAAAGACTCTCAAAAACACTTTGATCGATTGAACCCTTCATTGGGACGTTGATCATCAAAAGCCCTAACACTTGCCTGGAGTTCTGGCAATTCTCTAACTATGAGAGTATCTTCACTAGGCTCTGCATATGTGTTTTCACTTGTGTGCATTTGAACTACATTTATGGGTGTCGGATATGCTCTGGTTGTGCTCTGCTCCTCTTTTGTTTCAAATAAGAATTGGTTTACTAACTTGGCTAAGTTATCAAACCTATATTCTAAGTCCTCTGTGCGTTGTTCTCGTCTACATTCTACATCTACATCACTCTAACAAACTGCTCCTTAGTTTTCATCTCCCGCAGCAGCAATGTCTGCTATGTTAGTCCTCGCGTAACTAGGCATCTTAAAGATTTTTTTTACCAGATTAAAGAACAACTTCACTCAAAGCTTACACAGACAGATGTATTTTTACACCTGACAACCAATACGTGAATTGTGTTCTTCTCTCGAACAGGAATTGTCATTTCTTTCCAACATATACCGTGTGTAGTGTTGAATCAAATGCTATTAAGTTAAAAGTGTAGTGTGTTGATGTAAGTACAATTTTTCGTATAAATTTCTGTAACTGGCACATAAGATTAGGTTAAGCAATGAAGTGTATTCATTTTGCTTAACCTTTCGGAATCCTTGTGTGAGCCTACGGACATAAGAGTAGCTATCAAGAATATGTAAGTGTATTTCTGATTTATTTTCGGTATGTGCTAAAGTATCATTTATTCATTAGATGCCAGAATACAATATTTTTTTTTAAAACTAATTCCTAGTGATACAACTGATTGTATATTTTGTGAAGTGTCTTTCTTTTTGTCTTAGTCTAAGGTTTAGTTCAGATTTAATATTTCAAGTTTTTTTTTATGTTAATTTGTTTGAATTTTTTCTACTTTTTTTAGGATACAGTTATGTTTTGTAAAGTGTGTATTATTTCGATCTACAATACTTTTCTTTGTGCTTTGCTCGTATTCCCTGACTATGAACTGATGTAAGAGGTTGAATTAGGAATAATTCTTGTTAAATATAAAGTAATAAAAGTTTTCTTTGAAATGTAAAATAAAGAGACATTTCATATATTCAATGTTCATTTATATTATTGTCTGGGAATGGTGTAATATTCTAAGAGCTCAAAGGGTTTTCTATTGTATTTCAAATTATGTAATATAAAGCAGGTGAGTTTTGGAGCTCGGGAATTTACGTAATTCAATAGTGGCAATAATACACACACACACACACACACACACACACATATATATATATATATATATATATATATATATATATATATATATATATATATATATATATATATATATGCATGCAAATATATGTATGTATATGCATATATAACGGATTTTGAGCGAAGCGAAAAATTTATTTTTGCGTGAAATGGCCATGTCGTCCTGATGGAAGTTCCTTAAAGTAGCTTCCTAGGGGATATATGTACTACAGTGATATTCCCAGAGAATTTTACCTTTAGGTATCCAGAATTCTAACTCCTGGCGTGAATATCCTTAAAATTTCTCCAAAGGATATCGCATAATATCAGCGGACGCATTCTTGACATGCCCCCTTAGCAATCTGCACCCCAAACAGCGTTTTGGCTTCGAGGAGGATGTGGCAAAAGGGAGCCGTTCAAAGGCTCTCCCCGCTCTTGTAATACTATTGGGAATACAACAGCGCCATTCCCACGACGGCGGACATTCCTTGTAGCATTGAGCGTGGTGTTACAGATACAGTACCACGGGAGGGATACTGTGAAGATCTTTTCTTTTAGAAGAGATGGGTGGGTCCATCCCGACCACATGGCCATCTCACCCAAAAATTGATTTTTCGCTTCGCGAAAAATCCATTTTTTGGGCTGAAGCCATGTCATCGTGATGGAAGCATACCAGAGCATTAGTGTATCTGTGGATTTTTAATCAGTGCCTTAACCTTATAGCAACCTTTTCTATGGTCATGTGGACAACATGAGACAAGGGACGTTACCGTTATTCGTCACCATCACTAATCATAACCAATGTTAGTGCTTCCTGCCTCCTACAGGGAAGAATCATTCTAGACAGTAGAAAAGGGATCTTGAGGTTAACATACATAGTATGACCAAACATAAGTACACACTAAATATACAAATAGTCTCATAGTTGTATATTTGCTTAAATAACATCAGTGTCTCTTATATCTATTATTTGATGCATAAAAATATATGAGGGATACTTACTTTGGTAGGTTGAAGAGCTCTGGCATGTATACATACAATTGTCTGGTGAAGGTGGACGCACTGCATTCTAATAGACACTTATTACTAATAAATGACTAAAAGATGTTCAGTAAAACGAATGTAGTATGACAATGGGATTATACCTGTAACAAGTACAGAGACTATATTTCCTTCTTGAAGGAAGAAATGATGAGTGCTACTCTCAGACTGAAGAAAATTATAAAACAATTTCTCTTCATAATTCCTGTACTGGTTACTTCTATCTGCACTGTTTACTTCGTACACCGGCACTAGTGCTATCTGTATAATTCCACAACTGGGATTTTGAACAGAGCTAGTGTTATCATAGTAACTCTTAATTAAAAGAAGTCACATCTAAGAAGGGTGACCTCTTCTCCCTTTAATTGACAGTCCCAGTCAATTAGCTGTTCATCGTAGAATTAGACGGCAGGTTAAATATTCTACCTGGCGTCACCACACATATTGCTTCAGATCATGGATTTGTCTAGCATAGTGTATGTAGACCACTCTAGATGATTCTCATCCGTTACATGTGCAAGGACATAGGAGGTCCCAAACCAAAAACTGTTTACCACAGTAAGTGTTCCAGTTCATGCACTTGTTTTGCATAGTGTTTGTAAAACACTCTAGATGATTTCCATCCAGTGTTTGAACAAAGGCGCTCAAAGTCCATATATTGAAAGAAGTTCAGTGATGAAGCAATCTTTCTCGGATCATGACCTGCGGGAGTACTGTCCGAATCCGCTCTACGAATAAAGTAGGTGAGCTTCGCCCTTAGCTGTTTCAGGGATAAATTTGATCCAGAAGTTTCTCCTTTAAAGAGCTGTCCTCCCCCGAAGAGTGAAGTTCTACGAGGATAGACCTTTAGACACTCTACAGGACATAGAGAGACATCTTCCTTAAGAGGGCAGATTCTCCAGGGACCCCACCTCTTAGTGGGTAGATTGTTTTTAGCGAGAAAGGATGGATCAGAAAATAGATTCAGTTGTCCCACTTCCATGAACTGAATGTGACCCTCATCTCTGGATAGGGCCATTATTTCACTAACACTAGCCCCGGAGGCGATAGCGAACAGAAAAATAAACTTTTGGGTTATATCCTTAAGAGAACAATCTTCATTGTTCACAGATGAGGCATAATGTAAGACCTTGTCCAAAGACTAAGAGATGGGCTTAGGTGGTACCGTGGGCTTAAGCCTAGCACATGCCTTTGGAATCTTATTAAAGATTTCATTCGCCAGATCCACTTGAAAGGCATATAGGAGAGGCCTAGTCAAGGCTGACTTGCACGTATTTATCGTATTGGCCGCCAGACCTTGGCTATGCAGGTGGAAGAAGAAGGACAGACAGAAGTTCATTGAAATTTCTTTCGGTCGTTTTGCTTTGACAAACGCAACCCACTTTTTCCAGGAAGACTCATATTGTCTTCTAGTTGACTTGGACTTGTATTCTTCTAAGAATTCTATATTGCCTTTTGAGATCCCAAACCTTTTTTTAACCGCTAGAGCGAGAAAATCATGAAATGAAGGGTTTGGGTTCTCTGTGATAAAACGAAGGCAGTTAATTTATGAATCTTCAGAAATATACCTAGGGTCAGAGCTAGGACCAGCCTCATCTAGTCTATCAGCCCCATTAGAGGATCCTCGTATGGAGCTATATAGCGAGGTAGTTTCTTGAAGACACTCGTGATGAAAAGGTCGAATTTCAGTTCCGGGACTTGTTCCCATCTGGGAGGGAATATGTCTGCGTCCATGGACCTTTCCAACTCTATCGGTTTGTATTGAAATAGAGTATCCACCGTCACATCGTAGATCAGTTGTAAATGAACTGCTGGTGGGTGCCGTCCCTTTAAGAGAGGGATGGGTAACTTCACCAAGACTGAATGAGATGTTCGAATGTGACATCTTATTATCGCTTCGGTGTCCCAGATCAGTCGTAGGGAGCCTGATCTGTGTGGAGGGGGCTTCCCCACCCATGGAAGGACCAGCAGTCTTGGGACTTTCGTGCTCTAATTTCTGTTAGAGAAGCGATTAAAGAGGGACCGATCTCAGTCTTTTTTTATCTCTTCAAGTGTTTGATGCGTGTTTTCTCCAAGCTCTTATCGCATCTTTCTGGTGTGCCCTTAGCACCAGGTCTGTCACTATAGCGAACTGGGGAAAGTTTAGCACTTTTTCCTGTTGGCGTTTTGGTATTCTGACTGAATACCTAAGTCTCCTGACAGACCTCACGAGCTCCTTTTATATTTCCAAAGGAGAGGAGAGTTGATGTGACTGAGGGCTTCGATGGTTTTTTTAAACATCGAAACCCCTGAGCTGGAAAAGTCGAGACTTCTAGAAGCCTATCTTGCATCCGTGATGTCCCAGGAACCGGGTCATCTCTTTGAATGCACATTGACCGGACACTTCTGGTGCTGCCCACTCCAGCCTCTTGATCAGGTATATTAATACCTGAACTATTTCTAGGCTTGAGTTTGACTTGACTAAGTTCGTCAATCCTTTGAAGATACTTAGAACTGTGAGTCCGACAGGTATCTTCCTTAGGATGAATGTTACTCTCTGTAACATGAATTCTAGATAGGAGGAAGGGGAGTGGTTGACTGGAAGGTTCCGAAGGACACCTTTCAGGTCTGACAAGACTACGAACACCCTTAATTGGAACAAGGTCCATATGTTCAGAAGGATTAACATTCAGAACTTGCTGTTTTTTATGAACTTGTTGAGTGGCGACGAGTTCAGAATGGCTCATTGATATCTTGAGTCCTTCTCGTGAACATGAAGCAGCCTTCCCTGGAACTTAATAAGCTAAAGTTTTCTTACTACCTTTATGCTCTTTAGCTCTCAGGTATACTCCTCCAGGAGGGTTTTGAACTGTAGGAGAAGGTAAGGAAATGATGGTAGGGACATTTCTGTTTCCCATCAATGGCTCATCTTGAATAGGCTTTGGACCGAAGGATCGAAGGTCCTGCGATCCTGAGGGAAAGTTCCTCCTAGCCAAAGCATCTTTATGCTTCGAGTAGTCAGTAGGCTTAGACTTTTGACCATCTGCCTGTAGCATCGGGGTCACTGGAATAGTGGGATGTTGTTGAGCAGCCCTGATATTTCCACCATTTTCAATCTTCTTTTTAGGTTGGGGACCCACAACCACAGAAGATTTTCTCTTTGAAGGAATGCCCCATTTTTGGAGAGGACCTATGTTCTCCATGGTCGCGTTCTTAAATACTTCCTTGGTGACCTCGTGTGGGAAGAGGTCTTTACCCTAGATGTTGGAAGATATTAGCTTCCTTGTTTCGTGTTTTACTGTTGCATCAGCGAACACAAACTCTCTACTTGCTCTCCTAGCCTTCATAAAGGCGTAAAGGTCCTTCACCAAGATAGCCATATGCATTTTGGCTATGACCATGGACATGTCTGGGGTACTTTCGTAGGTTGAACACAACTCTATGTAGTTTTGTAGAAAAAGGGATGTCGCAAGTCTCTCCTTTGACTCCTGTTCATTACTCAAGAGCAACTCAGACAATTTAGGGAGACACCTTGAATTGTCAACTTGCGACCTCCTTGTCTAATTTTCCTACTGAAAATTTCAAATGGACTTCCTTCCAATCCTTTTCCTGTCCGGGAAAAGCTGGTGACATAAGGCTTGCACTCATCTAGTGTGGGACATGGCTTACCCGCCTCTACCGCTTTGGCAACAGAAGTAAATGCCTTCCCCGTAAAGGGGAATGAGAGTGAAGTAGGAGCAAGAAAAGAAGGTTGTGCGTTATTTAGTGAGAATACCTTCGACTCTGAATAACCCGCCTTTCTTAGACTATCTGAAAGGATAGTCTGTGCCTTATCATGGTCGAGAATCAAGACCTCCTTTGGTTCCGTTCCTTTTCTTGATTTTGGTTCGTACTTCAGTCGAACCCAACAATTAGGGAAAGCATCAAAGCTTGGCCAAAATTGAATTTTGTCCAAACGAACAGCACCTATTTTCTCTGAGATGCAGAGATTGCCATTTGAAATCAGCATCTGCTCCGCGAACCTCCAGGGATTGTTTATGGAGCATGTTGGTAGGTCTTGATTCATGGGTCATTTGACTGACCCCTGAGAAGCGACAAGAGAAACTTTACGCGGATCTATCTTGCGTTTTACTTCCTGCTTTTCGTTTTGTCTACGAAAGCTCTCTAGATGATTCTTCAGTTGGATACATAATTGTACCACATTATCCAAATTAGGGGTAGAAGACGAAGATGTTGACATTGATGGCTCTAAAACCGGCACAAGCGGAGTAATTTCCGACGCAACATTTTCCACTTCTACCTTGGGGCATTTCTTGCCCTTAATCCCAAAGGTTTACTGGTCGTCAGGGGATGTAGTTAGCTCCTGAGGCACTACTGTTTCCTCACTTGCTTCCGGAAATAGTAGCTTACGCATCCCATCATTAGGTAGGAAAGTCCCAGAGAGATCTTTTGAAAGCCTCTCACCCAGTTGCGTAATTTATATTGAGCTGTATCCCTAGTCTCAGTAGACTTGGGATTTTCAAAACCTTCGGATATTAATGTCCGACATATATTGCAAACCTGTGGGTTCCAATAATGTAGGGATCCGGAAATAATATTGCAGGGGGCATGAAACCTGCAAGTATTATGACCGTAAAAATACTTACTCTTGGCCTTGCAGAGGACTGCAGCACAAGGTATCTGGTGTTCCTCCTGTAAAGAAAGGAAAACCAAATGAGTATACAATGAATTATCTCCATGACAATCAACATGGAAATGTCCTTTACAATAGAGTAGCTTAGGATAGTAAGCTATAAAGGGATAATAGGAGATACACACTTGTGTACCCCTGTGAGCAAATGCTGTTGCCTCCCCTGAGTATTAACTACATGGAGATTTCTCTATAGAGTAACTCCAAGTAGAAGGACTCTTACCCCTAGGGGTAGAGAAGTATCAAATAACTGTCCCAAAATAATGTTAATACTGTGGGGTCTGGATGACTGATTCTCGATCAGAATATTGAAGAAAACTATTCATTCAATATATGAACGGTACCAGCAGAATGGTCGTACAAGGGTACCCGAGGTATGTCAGAAATACTACTGTATCATGGTACTGTAGTTTTCTAATTGCAGTAAGTCTATATTACAATTTACTGGCTACTGTACATCATGTATTGTAGTCTAGTCATTATTCTGCCTTCATAGTAGCATATGACAGTATGGTCCATCTAGCATGAAGCCAGCTGGACTAGGAAAATAAAGACATATATTTGTTTATCTCACTCAGCCTATTTGCTGTAGTCTTCCTACTATATTAAAATATAGAGTTTCCTGATTAGGGAGACTCAAGGAAAAAGGCTCCACCCTTTAAGGGTTAGGAGTGTATTACTCCTGCTTTGAAGTGTTTAATATTGTTGGGTAATCCTAATACTGATTTCTAATCAGGATATTGACGAAATCATATTCATTCAATATAGGATTGGGCTCAGCAAATGTCTGTGTTGGATATCCAAAATATATTGGAAATAACTACTAGTATAAACTATATAGTAGTTTTCTATCTGCAATATATTCTATACTGCAGATATACTGGCTACCTGTATAATATATACAGTAGTTCAGCCAGCATGTAGCCGGCATAACTAGGTCTTGCTGGCATACCAGGCATGCTAGCTAGAGAGAGAGAGAGAGAGAGAGAGAGAGAGAGAGATAGCATGGGAAAAAGACTACTCCTACTGTTAATGTATACAGTAATTAAGGATGTAAAAGTCTAATTTGACTGCCTTTTTCCAGAAAGAAGGTTCTAGTAGAAGGGTAGAATGTACCATTCAGGCTTCCATGCAGCTACAGTACTATTGCCGTCAAGGTACCACCGATACACTGCCGGCCAGCAAGTCCAGCAGTACCAGTACAGTCGGCGTGCTACCAACTGAGTCAGCACTATCTGTGCCGGCCTGGCTGGCAGTACCCCGGCAACAAAACCTGTAGCAGCAGTCCAAGGAGGACTGAAGAACTTTGGGAACAGAAGGGACTTCCCTCTCACGGCCATCATGGTCGCTGGCAGCCGTCTTGGCTACCGGCTGGGTCGGCAGTTGCCGGAAAGGCCGGCAGTTGCCGGCTGGGTAGGCAGTTGCCGACAGATGATGTGGTTGGCGGCAGTATGCTCTGCCGTCAGCCAAAGACATGACTAGAGAGGGAGTCTGGCTGGCTCCGGCAACCTACCAGCAAAGGTAAGGTTGCAAGATGCGGCCTAAAGGAAGACAATGGCTCAGCCATCAAAAGTGGACAGAGGGATAGGGAACAGGGTCCTATAACGAGTGTGAAAGGAACTGGCAAAAAAATGTCAGTCCTACCACCTGTAAAGAAACTCTGTTTCGGTATCGGCAGAATCCCAGGGAACAGGAGAGACTCACTTCTCCATCTCAGAGATTGCCGACACAGTTAAGGGGATGGTGGCACTGCCGCCTCCTCTCAACAAAGAAGAAACAGAGTTCCAGTGCCACGTATCCTAGGCTAAAGAAAATTACTCTTCAGCCCAGAGAACTCTGGCATAGGACTAGTGTTTTAGTCGCAAGGAGAAGATGGTATCCTACCATAACTTCAAGTGCGGCTAATGAGGGCTAACCTCCATTGCCGGCCACCTGGCCGGCAGGGGAATGATGGTATCCTACAACCCATTCGCCGTGCCGGCCGGTCGCCGACATAAGACTAAATACTCTGAGATTCTGACTGAATCCCAAAACCTGATGGTATACCACAACCAACGGTTAAGGGAAGAGGTAGGAC
>NC_090748.1:32713934-32723934 GCF_036898095.1 Palaemon carinicauda
ATGTATATATATATATATATATATATATATATATATATATATATATACATATATATATATATATATATATAAATATATTTATATATATATATATGTCCTTTTGTGTTTGCTGTGAGTGAAGTTGTTCTTTGAGACAGGGAAATAAAAGTTCAAGATGCCTAGATGCACAAGGGACTAACATAGCAGTCGGTGCTGCTGTAAGAGATGAGAACAAAGGAGCAGTCGGATATAGCGTTGCCGATGAAGAATATAAACAGGAAATTAGAATGAAAGAATTGGAAAATAAGTTAGATAACTTAAAAAAGTTAATGAAGAGACTGTTGGTGGAATGAGAACAGGAGCGGGCGCGCAAACAGAGGATATCTGACATACTTGGACAAAGTTCGAACGCACAAAAATGAAAGTACACAAGCACAGCCAAGTGAAGATATGCAAATTTTAGTTCGAAAGATGTCAGAACTCCAGGCAAATATTAGGCCTTTAGATGATCAATAGCCTAACGAAGGGTTTCAATCGATTGAAGTTTTTTTGAGATACTTTTAAGTAGCTACACATGGGTGGTCGAAGACAGAAAAAGCTATTTATGTAATTAGATTGTTGAAAGATGCTCCGGCAATGGAGGTAATTTGTTGGCCGCAAGACATTTTAAAAAGTTATTCTGAATTAAAACGACTTTATTTGAGAAGTATGACTTGCATGAGACGAGAAAGGGAGACCTAAAAGAAAACTACAAACCTAAAATACGGCAAGGTGAATCCGTTCTTAGTTTTGATACTCGCATTTTTCAAGATTGCTATTCGTTTATTACCCGGAGTGCCAATCTCCCAGAAAGTGATAAAAAGGCAATTGCCCGTAAACATATTCGCAAGATTGGTAAACCCGTAGTTATGTAGTAGTTTGTTCGATGACAATCGCTCATTAGCAGAACTAGTGAGTGCGATAGAAAACATATTAGTCAGTTTGCCAGAAGAAAAAGTGACTGGGAATAAGGGGCCCAATTCCGAGAATTTGGCAGCCATGAGAGGCAGTACACAAATTAAATGTTGTCAGTGTGGAGTTGAGAGGCACCGACGAGTAGAGTGCCCCACCCAAAGATCCCCCCCTCAGTTACACTTTTCAGGCCTATGGTCATCTATCTCGAGAGTGCTCAGCAAAAAACGCCCAGGACGGGCGGGCTGTTGCACACGCAGACCTCCCCCCCGCCCAACATTCGCGGAAAAGGAAGCAGAGGGAAAGGGGAAATTAGGGAGTTCGATGGCCCCCCGGCATAACATCACAAACAGTAAGCCGAGGAAGCAGTGATGACAGAAGTGACAAAGGAGGCACTGGGGACCTCCATTGGTAACCCAGACCTCAACCCCACAGCACTAGGGGGGTAGCGGCATTGCTGCTGAGTTTATCGGCCCGTGCCCCGTATCTCGTAATGGCCGTCTAGGAATGTTAGCAGTGAAGGTGGACCTACCTAATAAATCCATTCGAGTGCTGATTGACACAGGAGCCAGCGTTTCTCCTCAAATCCACTACAGCCAGTGGCATCCATTGTTCTTGTCACGCCAGGAGGAAATAAACTACACATAAACCATAGAGCCGTCATCCAATTTAAGGTGGGGTCTGTGAAGTTTACACATAATTTCTTGTCTTGCCCACCTTCGGAATTCCAGGAATCGAGGCCATTTTAGAATTGAATTTATCTCCAATAATCAAATTTGCATTTTTTGTGGGAATAATATACAATAATAAAAAAAGCAGGAAGGTACATTTTTCTGATAGAAAGTCATGAGAGAATAAGTTTGTCTTAGATCGGAGACACATTTAAATAGGGTAACAGCTGTACCTGAGAGAGGAGAAGTGTTGTCTCCCCAGACCCTTACGAGCATATCAGTGACCCCGTGTCCGCCCTCTTGCAGAAGGAAACAAGGTAGTTGTTAAAACCCCATGACAATTGGGCACTTGATATTAGAGGGCTTGATAAAAAATAAAAGAAAACAGAGCTGATATAACGATAGTTAATTTGTCAAATAAAAGGGTTGTTTTAGGAAGTGATTCTGTGTGTGAAATAGAGCTCTGTTAAATTGCTTATATTGGGGATGTTGGGAGCAGCAACTCCAGCCCCCCAATGACAAACGCACTCAGAATTTGATTATACAAGAGCGAGAAATTATGTCCGTCAAAAATATCAGCCTATAGTTAATGACATTTTCAATAATTATTTCCATGTAATTGCAATTGGAGATGAGACACCCGGAAGGATTGATCGGTTTCCCATTAGCATTGAAACTGGGCAGGGCGTAGCCAATCAGGTCAAGGCCTTATAAGGTACCCATTCATTTCCAGGGAGAGATAGAAAGGGAAATTAATAAATTAAGGGAACAAAGGATAATCGAGGGAGCAAATCCCCCTGGGCTTCTCCAATTGTAGCTGTTAGGAAAAAGGATGGCTAGGTAAGATTGTGTGTTGATCAAAGGAAGTTGAATAGAGTCACTGAGGATATTTCATTTCATTGCCCTCGATCGAAGAATTACTTGTGAAAGTACGGGATAGCAACTATTTTACAACTATTGATTTTAAATCTGGATATTATCAAATACCCATTCAGTAAGACAGTAAATGTAAAACGGCATTAATGGTTAACGATTAATGATTTTAGTTTATTTTTCTTCCTTTCATTGTTAAAAACTGCTCCAAGTCATATTTCTAGAGTAATGAAGGCGGTTTTGTCGCCCTTAATTGGCCATAATGTTCTTGTTTGTTTATATGATATAATTACAGGGAAAACGGGCCGAAGAACATAATAAAATATTCATAGAGTTTTAGAAGTATTGCGATGTAATAGTATGAAAATAATTTTGTCAAAGTGCAAATTTTTCTGCAGACAGGTCTAATTTTAGGTCATAACCCCAGAAGGTATTCGACCCTGCCCCAGTAAAGTAGCGGCTATTAGAGATTTCCCCAGGCCACGTAACTCTAAGGAAGTAGATGGGTTCCAAGGACTTGCTGGGTATTACCGTGAATTCATAAGAGATTTTTGCAGAGATAGCGAGGCCCTTAGATGCTTTAAAACAAACAAAAAGTTAGGAATATAAGAGGGGAAGAAGAAAGGGCCTTTAACCATTTGAAAGCTGCCTTAACTAGCAATGAATTACTCGCATATAATAGATTTGATCGCCCGTTTTTAGTGGAAAAAGATGCGAGTAGCATAGCTATTGGTGGCGTTGTTTCTCAAAAAGATGATAAAGGTAGAGAGCGACCCATTTATTTTGCTTCCCGGGATTTAAAAGGGGCAGAAAAGAATTATACCACATTCGATTCAGAGGCTTTGACTTTTCTTTGGGTTCTAGAAAGGCATCAGTTATTTTCATTAGGTCAGTTGATTGAGATGCAAAGTGATCATCGCCCCTTATATGATTTGTATTATAAAAATGATTTGACCCCTCGTAGAGCAAGATGCATTGAGAGATTGTTAGAGTTTAATATAAAGGGTTTTCACCGCATAGAAGGTATAGCTAACAAGGTAGCTGATGCTCTCAGAGAGAGAGAGAGAGAGAGAGAGAGAGAGAGAGAGATACGAACAGCGAAGGGGAATATATGTGGGTGACCGAGGACATGACCAGCGTTGTCCAGAATGAATGCCCTGATGATGCAGGTTTGATTGACTTGGGAGGTTATGACATAAAAGAAGTCCGAGAGGGACAGAAAAGAGGAATGGATGGAAAGAGTGCGAACAGTGATTAAAGAGGAATCGGAGAGTTATCCATCATTTCTGAATGGACCTAGTGAGAAATTGTTTATTGAAAATGATATCTTATATTGTGCTTACGAAAAGAGGGAGGGGAGTTTGTGCACGGGTAGTTCTTCCTCCCTCTTTAATTAAACGAACCATACACATTGTACATGCAAGTTCGTATGCAGAGCATTTAGGAATTGATAGATCATTAAGGAGAGCACGTGAATCCTTCTTATGATTAGGAATGAAAAATATCTATAGAGAATTATAAAGAATGCAGTCATGGTTGTAACTGTTTCAAAGAACATGAAAACACTGTACCGGAAGCCAGAATGTAGCCTGTGATTCTTATCAAATTTTATAGAGTGCATAAGGATGTGGTAGGACCATTTCCTACTGGTTTAACACAACATAACTATATATGTGTATTTCTGGTTGTATTCACTCGATACACTTATACCTACGCAATGTTGGATAGATCAGTGAATTCATTAGCCCACGCACTTTACTCTTTCATTACTAGTTTTGGTAGGCCGAAAATTTTGATAAGTGATAATGGTCTGGAGTTTATAAATAAGATGGTAAAAAAGATCACAGACTTCACTGAAATTGAAAATTTTTCAGTGACTGCATATAGGCCTTCACCAAGTGGTAGAGTAGAATTGCATAATAGAGAAGTAGTGCGGATTTTACGTTACTTAGTAGCTGATGACCCGCTTCATTGGTACGCCATGCTTCCTACAGCTGAACTAGCTTTGAACATTGCATATAATGCGCAGTGTCTGACCATCATCAGGCACACATACATGTGGTGCCTGAAGAGGTAGTTTTCAAAAGTGTTCCTCCTTACCTTGCAGTTCATGAGTAGATTTTTTTTTCCTTTGCTGTTGTTGTTTGAACAGACCTCATTTCTTCTTTTGACGTGTTTTTAAATAAACTTGATGATAATAATGTGTTCTTATGTTGTTGCTCAATGTATATGTAAAATGTTGTTGTAATTTTGCTAATTGTGGAAATACGTATAACATTGCTGAGTGAACCTAAAAAAGAATCAAAAGTTAAATAGGTCAAGTGAGATCCGTCAGGGGGATGCATTATTATTCATGTATTTATATGATTCCTTCTTGTTGTGGCCAGGGTGTTTCCCGAATGGTAAGTGGCAGCAGAATAAAAGTTCAGCCTTGAGGATAGGCAGTGTTAGAGAATTTGTAGATGTGAATACATTATACTTAATGTTATAAGAGAAGGGTAGGAACATGAATTATTTTCTCGAGGAAAACGGCTAGTGGTCACCGGTTGAAAGTTGCAAGTGTATGTATTGTAGTGATTTAACCAAATGGTGAAACGGTGGGGGTGAGTTGTGTTGCAAAAATAGTAAAATCAAGGGATTAAGGAAAATCTATTCCTACCCCTCCCGCCCAAGAAGCCCGTATTGCCCGCAACCAGAGTGAGGTTATTGATGAGGTTGTGTAAAACTAATGTTATGATTTTTTTTCGCTTTCGGTATTCTGAATTTTAGTTGCAGAAGTCTTGAGAAGAAATGAGTGGAATTATTTATATTGTTTTGTGTACTTTTTTACATGAAATATTTCATTTTTTATTTTTTGCTTGTGGAAGATGAGTTATTTTTTTAGTCAAAGACAGAATTCATATCAATGCTATTCATACGTACTTTTGACAATGTGGAGGATTTATTTTTGCTTTATTTTAATTTTTGTTTTTTGCCAAATCCTGTGAGAGAGAGAGAGAGAGAGAGAGAGAGAGAGAGAGAGAGATATTGTGTTAGCGAGCGAAAGTAGTTAGTGTATGGATCGTTGGTGGTGAGAAAGACTGTTGGTACAAATGAGATTGTTTGTTTATGTTTTTAGTTAGGTTACGACAGTGGTGAATGTTTCGGAGCGAATGCTTTTTTTGATTGACTGCTGATAGAGGCGGTTGTGTGTGTGATTGCTGGATTTACTATTATCCTTTATTACCAGCAAGGAAGTGTTTTGTATATTTTAACAGCCGTGATTCCTCCTTTGGAGAGATTTTCTTTGAATGTGACAGTAATTGATGACGACTTGGCTATAATAAGGAACTTGGCACGACTGCTTGGATTTGGATAATTGTTGATGACCTGGCCTGTACTTGATTGTGTTGGACTGCGCTTTTGGATTGCTGAACCGATGATGACCTGGCCTTTGTATTTGGATTGTTGATGATGATGATGATGATAATAATGATGATGAGGATGATGACTACCAACCAATTCAGCGAGGCAGTTGTGGCAAATTGCCACACAGTTTAATCTGTTATTTAAAAAGCTGTGATTGTGGTAGTTGCCGTAAAAGACTGTCGGCTTTTTGTTGGTGTCCATAGAATATATATAAAATACACATTTTGGTGTTGGTGTGTGGTTTAGTGTTAAGTTTTGTTAGGGTTTTATATGAATGGTGATTTGGTTATTATATATTTAGTGTTAAGTTTTGATTAGTTTAAAGTATTTATTTTGAATGTGGATGGTTTATGATTTATTTTAAGTTTTAAGAAATATAGTATTAAGGTTATGTTTTGTTTTGTTCATTTTCCTTCGGTCCAAGAGTCCAGTTGATAACGTAAGGGGAAAGTATGTGTTGAGGAGACAATTGTCAGTAAGTAAGATTCAAGGGTGTGGGGGTTGTTTTTGCAACATCCCGCCACATTATTTTGGCGCCCGAACAGGGACTGCTGAGGCGGGACGGATAGCTGGACTCTTTGACGAAGGACTGATAGGATACGAATTTAGAATTAAGACTGAAAAAAATGGAAGGTAAATACAGGGTTTTGAAGGAGGAATTGCGGCTGAGTAAGGAGCGTGAGGAGAGGTTGCTTGTAGAGAATGAGAGGTTGCACTGGGAGAATGAGGTGATGCAGAAGGAGCTTAGGGAGTTCAAGGGAACAGTAGAGAGAGTGGAAGAATGTGTTGAGATGAGGATGAAAGAGAATGAGGAACGAATGGAGAACCGGTTGGAAGCTATGATGGGGCAAGTCATGGGGATGATGAAAACTATAATGGGTGAAGGTGCAGTCGGAGGAGTGTCCTCAGCTTCGGGTAATGGGTTGATAGTGGATGAGAAGGCTAAGGTTAGTGATAATGGGAAAGGAAGTGATAGTGATAGTAATAGTTATAGTGATAGTGAGATTGAAGATAAGGGAATTAGGAATAGTAAGGATGAACAAAAATGTAATAGGAAGAATAAGAAAGGTAAAAGTGATGTAAAGAAAGAGAAGAAAAAGTGTCAGGCTGATAGCAAGGACGATCGTGAATGGGTGAAAGTGGTAAGTAAGAAAAAGGGTAAGAAGGGAATGGTTAAGGATAGGAATTTAAGTGTGGAAGTGGATTCATTATATTCAAATGAGGAAGAAGGTAACAAGGGAGTAGACAGTGATGATAGCAGTGAGAATGAACGTGATGTGTGTAAGACTGTGTTTATGAGAGAGGTACCTCGGTGTGAAAGGTTCAATGAGCATAGCAGTAGGGATGTATATGATTTTTTCAAGGAGTATGAGAGGTATTGTCAGGATAATTATGGTGATAGTAAAAGAGTTTGGGCTAGGGAGTTAGGAGAATATTTGACTGGGTATTTGTTGACGATGTATGGAGTGATAATGAGTGTAGGGGACGTTGATTATGAAAGTGTGAAAAAGAGAATAATTGAGCAGGTAAAACGTATGAAAGGGAGTGTTAAGTATAAGCGTAAGAATGATTTTGATGAAGCACGAATGAATGCAGGAGAAGCGATATCAATGTACGTATGTAGGTTGGAAACGTTAGCTAGGAAGAAGTATGGGGATGAAGGCATAAATGAGAATAAGGAGTTAATGAAGAAGTTTTTGGCTACTGTACCCGAGAATGTTGCCGAGTTTGTTAATTTGAAACGGGAGGAGAAAATGAGGTGGACGAAAGAAAGATTGACATGGGATGATATTTTAGAGATAGTTGAGGATTACGAGTTGGATAGATGTATGAAAGAAAGTAAATCTGTGAGTGTAAGAACTGGAATGGAGGAAAGTGTGCCAGAATTTGTTAGTTTTAGAGATGCTGTTATGAGAGGACCGATGAGGGTAGCTGATAGTGTAGTAGATAGGAGTGTTAGGGCGAGTAATGTGGGAATACCTGTAAGGACAAATGAAGGGTTTAGGCAAGGGAATCAGGTTTGGAGGGATAGGAGTGTTAGTGCGCCTCGAGGTATGTCAGATAGTCGTGTCCGTAATGAAAAGTGTTATAGGTGTGGAAAGGAACGTCATAAGAAGAATGAATGTAGATGGGCTCTAGGTGCTTGTTTTGGATGTGGTGAGGTAGGGCATAGAATTAGCGAGTGCAAGAAAGAGAAAGGGGTAAAATGTTATCGGTGTGGTATGACAGGGCACATAGCGAGTGGATGTCGGAGTAATCGTACAAATGTGATTTGCGGTAATTGTGGTAAGGATGGTCATTATGCTAGAATGTGCAAGGAGCCACGGGGTAAGTGTACTGAATGTGGTGCAGATGGGCATATAGCTAGAGTATGTAGGAAGAAGGGATTAAGTCAGCCAGGATGTTCGGGAAACTAGAGTGTAAGAGGGTTCAGCTGGGTGAGTCCTCCTGTGTGTGTGGAAGGAATAGGATCAATGTTTGTGAGAATGGGATGAGTAATTGGTTGGAAATGAGCAAGTATGAATCTAGTATGCATGAGAAATTAGGGCTGGAAAATAAACAATTAGTGTTAGTTGAATATAGGAAAAAAAGGCGTTTGAAAGTTTTAAGTGAGGAGAAAGTGCAAGGGAAATTTATAGGTATAGGTAAGAATACGAATAAGTATGGCAAGGGTGTAAATGTACAAGTGAGTGTGGAGGATAAATGTATTAATACAGATGAAACGTGGTTGAGTATGAATGATACTTATAGTGTGTGTGGCTTTTCGTTAGATGATGTAAAAGAAAAATTGAATAACGCAAGAATGAGAGACAGGAGAATGATAAGTAGCATGAATGAATCTTTTGCTAAAGTTGAGAATGTTTTTGATGAAATGGATGAACTGTTTACAGAAATGAGTGTAATTATAGGGCCAAACGAGAACGCGGTAGATGGGATTGTACAAAATATATTACATGAGAGGGATTTAGATAAGAATAGTGTTAATGTAGCGAATGATTGTGATAAGGAAGAAGTGAATGAGAGAGTATATGGGGGCCCAGTTACTCGGAGTAGAGGTCCCGTTCCCGACTGCGACTGGGTTATGAAAAAAATAATGTAAGTGTTGTGTGAGAAGGATTTGGCAAAGTAAGGGGGAGGAATGTGGAGGATTTATTTTTGCTTTATTTTAATTTTTGTTTTTGCCAAATCCTGTGAGAGAGAGAGAGAGAGAGAGAGAGAGGAGAGAGAGAGAGATATTGTGTTAGCGAGCGAAAGTAGTTAGTGTATGGATCGTTGGTGGTGAGAAAGACTTTTGGTACAAATGAGATTGTTTGTTTATGTTTTTAGTTAGGTTACGACAGTGGTGAATGTTTCGGAGCGAATGCTTTTTTTGATTGACTGCTGATAGAGGCGGTTGTGTGTGTGATTGCTGGATTTACTATTATCCTTTATTACCAGCAAGGAAGTGTTTTGTATATTTTAACAGCCGTGATTCCTTCTTTGGAGAGATTTTCTTTGTATGTGACAGTAATTGATGACGACTTGGCTATAATAAGGAACTTGGCATGACTGCTTGGATTTGGATAATTGTTGATGACCTGGCCTGTACTTGATTGTGTTGGACTGCGCTTTTGGATTGCTGAACCGATGATGACCTGGCCTTTGTATTTGGATTGTTGATGATGATGATGATGATAATAATGATGATGAGGATGATGACTACCAACCAATTCAGCGAGGCAGTTGTGGTAAATTGCCACACAGTTTAATCTGTTATTTAAAAAGCTGTGATTGTGGTAGTTGCCGTAAAAGACTGTCGGCTTTTTGTTGGTGTCCATAAAATATAAATAAAATACATATTTTGGTGTTGGTGTGTGGTTTAGTGTTAAGTTTTGTTAGGGTTTTATATGAATGGTGATTTGGTTATTATATAGTTAGTGTTAAGTTTTGATTAGTTTAAAGTATTTATTTTGAATGTGGATGGTTTATGATTTATTTTAAGTTTTAAGAAATATAGTATTAAGGTTATGTTTTGTTTTGTTCATTTTCCTTCGGTCCAAGAGTCCAGTTGATAACGTAAGGGGAAAGTATGTGTTGAGGAGACAATTGTCAGTAAGTAAGATTCAAGGGTGTGGGGG
>NC_090748.1:32728934-32736434 GCF_036898095.1 Palaemon carinicauda
CTATTCTAATCTCTTCCGGGAAAACAGAACTCTCTCTCTCTCTCTCTCTCTCTCTCTCTCTCTCTCTCTCTCTCTCTCTCTCTCTCTCTCTCTCTCTCAAACACAATTTCTCGTGAAACTGATGTCGTTTTATGAAAAAGTTATTTGAATCTTTACCACGCCTAATAAGGATTTACCAGAATTCTTACAAGATCGGGTCTTAGAAACAGTATGGCTAAGAGATTATTTGCGGGTGGAATTTTTTATATTGGTTTCAAAGTCCTTTTAAAAATTATTATTGACTATTCTGTGAAATGAATTGCTCTGTATTATTTAGACAACTCACAAGTTTTGCCTTGTATGCAATTTGTTCAGTTCGTTTTCGTGGGAATCAGAGAAAACTCGTCTGCAGACAGTCCCTTTTAATGACAGGCTGCACAGTCATTGAAGCGATGGATGAACTTGAAATTAAGATTTAAACATGTATGCATTTTGAATTACCCTAATCAACATTGCCTACATAAATCTTATAAGTTCTTAGAAAGGAGAGTAAAATAAATGTGTATGAATAATGTGTTATAATAATACAAAAACACACTAAAACTAGGAAACAAATTTTTACACTATATCAGAGCCAAAAGTCCAAGCCTCATATACATATCAAAATTGTATGATATGAGCAGGATGGTGAATTTTCTTTTTATTTAATCAAGATATCCTAGAGCCATTGACTACTACCATACTACTGCCATAACTATCATTCTCCCTCTAAACATCTAAAATGTTTAATAGTATTTTTGTTGTTGTACGTACTAAAGGTGAATATGTGAGAACTCCTTAAGCCCACTATTATTATTATTATTATTATTATTATTATTATTATTATTATTATTATTATTATTATTATTATTATTATTATTATTATTATTATTATTATTATCATTAAAAATGAAACAAATCCAAATTTTAAAATCAGGATGCATATTTTAAATTTTCTCTCATTTCCATCTTAGGAAGGTTTCATAGATAGCTTATTCTCATGAAAATCCTCAAGTTTTTATATAATTATTATCAATAAATATGATCCATTTGAGCTTAAAGTAAGACCTGGGAGGCCCTTCAATATCCACTTGCAACCTTGAGAAAATATGTAATTTGAAATATTCTTAGGAGCAATATTTAGGCGAAAAAGCGTGATTGAAGATACTGTAGGGTTGAAGTAACGTAGCAAAAACCTTTGAGTAATGCTTACTAGTAGTACACCCCTCGAGGTTCCCTAACAACACTATACCACGTCGCAGTCTTCATTTTTCTTTTGCTCTAAATGCTGTAATATTGCAAAAAAAGATGGTGGGGAAAAAGTGTGAAGCGATGCTTTGAACGTCTGTACGACGCTGACAAAATTGTAAAAAAAAAAGTTACACGTCGCCGGAGACTGATAGAATTTTGTGTGTAATACCATTTTTCGTCTGTATGTGTATAGATCGAACTTTTTATATTCATTAAAAAAAACAAAAAAGGTGAATGTAACCAAATTGAAAACTCATCACTTGGAATAGGATCTCATCCCCTAATTATATATACTATGAAAGTATTAGTATTTACTATTCTCTTTTCATGTTTATCGTGCCTATTGTCATCTTCTCCGAACACCTTGTCTACTTTAGTCTGCTTGTGACGTCATCACATCTTCTGCGCAGAGATCGGTACTTTTGTCAAATCTTACATGATATATTTATAAAGCAGAATATACGGAATAAAACATACTCTGAAGTACTGAAATTCCTCTGCAAGTATAACTCATGCAAAAATTACTAATTCAAATAGCCTGTATTCAAACAATTTATAAATTTTATTCCGTAATAGCCATGGTTCTCTCAGATGCTAATAGATGGAGTGTGAACTTGTTTATAGACGAAATAAATTTAATTTTTTGTCGGGAGGAATATGAAGAGTAGCGTGGGCGTTTGGATATATAAGAAAATGTTCAGATTAATACCAGATTGATTCTGAATACTAAAATATCTGTCAAAATATATTCTCAGTGTATTCCACTGACTTATCCTCTTATATGGAAACTAGATTATGGCTGTCAAAATCCATTGGGTATTTTGTGGAATTATATATATTGTCTTTTAAATTTAAACAATTAAGATTCTACATAGATATTCTTATGATAAGAGAGATTCATGTTACAGATAGAAGTATTTCCTAATGAATAATAATCGTACAAGTTTATTGTTTTACTACCGGATAAAGCAACATTCCAATGTTCATATTTTCAAACTGGATTATAGTTTTCCCCATTGGACTATTTACTCTTTTATTTTGAAACATCAGAATTCTAATATTTGGTAATGGCCGCACTTTAGTTCAGTATGTAGAGAGAGAGAGAGAGAGAGAGAGAGAGAGAGAGAGAGAGAGAGAGAGAGAGAGAGAGAGAGAGAGAGAGAGAGAGAGAGAGAGAGAAATGCAAGTTGGAGGAACAGCGTCATCAAGAGCTTATATATGGGTTCTTTTTGAATCTTTAAATATATTCATCCTTGAAAATATTCAGAATTCCTTAAACAGAAAAAGTAAATTCAAATTGACACCAAATTTCATGCAGCAATCCCGTTAAGTGTGGCTCTTTCCAGTAAAAACCTTCGAGTTATTGCAGATTTTACTAAAACGGGGATTTATTTCATGTGTAAACATAAAAAATATAATAGTTATAAAAATCACTATTACTTAAGCATTAGTAGTAGCAGAGGATTAAACAAAACCAATAAATATGTTTAAATAAAAGAATAGAAAACCCAATAACACCTGAAGTGGAGGCATGAAATGCATAAATGTACACTACTTTTGAAAAGCCTGTTATGATTTCCAGGTAGAGACAAAAGTAATCTATTTATATCTCCACCACTCATTCTATCTGTCTATTTTTCTATCTATCCATCTAAATATCTATCTATATATCCATCTATCTATCCATCTATCTATCTATTTATCTATCTATCTATCTAACTACCTATATATATATATATATATATATATATATATATATATATATATATATATATATATATATATATATATGAATACATATGTATATATATAAACATACATCATACAAACACACACACACACGCATATATATATATATATATATATATATATATATATAATGTGTGTGTATGTATATGTATATATAAACATACATGTATACACATACATATATATATATATATATATATATATATATTTATATATATATAATGTGTGTGTATGTATATGTATATATACATATACATGTATACACATACATATCTATTTATATATATATATATATATATATATATATATATATATATATATATATATATCTATATATATATATATCTATATCTATATAAATATATATATATATATATATATATATATATATATATATATATATATATATATATATATATATATGAAAGTTCCTCCCATAGAAATTGCACCCATGAAAATTTCACCAAAAGAAAATTCCACCTAAAGAAAATTCCAGCCAGCCATAATTCCACCCATAGAAAACTCCTCCAATAGAAAATTCCACCCATAGCAAATTTTATTCAAGTTTATTTAAGGTATCAAAATAATAACTATCAGGCTGCCAAAAAGAATGGTTAAGAAGCTAATAACAATAAAACATTTTTTTTTGTTTTGTCATGAAGAGAAATTTATACATATGTTGCATAGAGAATATATATTTAAAAAATTGCATCTCCAATAAGAAATATTACATGAAAAAACAGTAAGAGGAAAATATCAGGCATCTAAATTTTCAACAAGGGGATTAAAACTATCATTGATTTTAGAACTATAAAATTTTATTCAAAAGAATATATTTAAGAAATTGGATATCCGAAATAAAGTTAAAATTATCAAAATGAGAGAAAATTTATATTTAATGAAGGTTATATGCAACACTTCTTAGAAACTTCAAAATATCATTGACATCAAAACATTGGACTAGGTGTCTAAGTCTGTCATTCATACTTTTGTATTTATTTCTTTATTTTTCTTTATACCTTCGAGTAATATGAATCATTTTTGTTTGAGACAGGCTTTCTACCTTAGTACAGTCCCAGTTGTTTCAGTGAGTGTTCAGCCACCTAGTGTAATGTTCCTCTTAGTTAATTGTCACCATGGCTACTGGGGAAAAATTCAAGGTAGACATACGATTATTTCAGACATCACTGACAAATGACTTTGGATTTAGTCAGCATAATGATCGACCTGTGTGTGCTCTCTGCTGTGAAAAAGTTTTGAGTTGCCCATCGAATGTTAAACTACACTTTGAAACAAAAGAATAACAGTCTTTCAAGGATAGCGCTGACAAATCTGATGTTATTAAGAAAACAGTAACCCTCTGTGAGAAACAAAGTAATATGTTCAGAAAGCTGAATGCTAGCAAGAACAATGAAACTGAAGTCAGTTAAAACTAGCTTTGTTCAATGCCAAAGAGGAAAAGATTTTTGGTGATGCAGATTTTTCAAAAGCAGCTTTCTTACAGTGCTCTGATATTTTATTTGATATCATATCAAACAAGCAAGCTATCATCTCAAGGATTAAATACATGTCTGTCTCAGCTAGAACCGTGGAGGGACGTATTTCTGAAATGGCTGATAATGAAAAAAAAAATCAATTGGTTGATTCACGAAATGCATATGTGTTCAGTGTGGCCTGGAGGAAAGCATGGGTGTCAATGGCATTCCCTGCTTGGCTTTTTTTGCCAGGTATAGTGACACAGAGGCACACGAGGAGCTGAGGTGTCTTAAAACTATGTAAAACAATACCAAGGGAGCAGACATACTGAAGGCATTCACTGACCATTTTGAGAACAGAGAGCAAAACACAGGGGAAAATTTTTGCCATTACAACAGATGGTGCTCCTGGTATGGTAGGAAAAAAATAGGGCTTTACAAAAACGGTTGTGAATGAAATTGGGCAATCCTTTCTGAAATTGCACTGCATAGTTCATCAAGAAAATTATTTTTACACATGAAGAACACTCTCAGCCCCCATCGCAGCAGGCTTACAATGGATCACTCTGAAGATTGTGTGAAAGTCAGTGTCTAAAAATTCACCCAGAATTTTACTTTTAGCCTTTGGGAAGCAAGGGCAAGGATCTCATTGTTATGGTGAGGTATAAACTTGAAATATAAGATGTATTTTATACAAAGAATACTAAATGCAACAAAAGAAGTGTATTTATGGTGTACATGTTCAGGAAAATGCATTATAAATAAAATTGATACTACTTAATGAATCATTATAATTTCAATTTTCCTCTATAGTACTAACAAATAACAACTGGCATACAAGGTAATAAAATAATGGTATTAATTATCAAGTGGCACATTGACTTCAAAAGGTTGCCGATCCCTGGTCTAAAATGACTCTTCCCTGTAGGAGGCAGGAAGCACTAACATCGGAGACGATTAGTGATAATGACGGATAACAGTAACTTCATTTGTCTCTATTGATCCAAATAA
Source organism: Palaemon carinicauda (assembly GCF_036898095.1). Classification (NCBI taxonomy): domain Eukaryota; kingdom Metazoa; phylum Arthropoda; class Malacostraca; order Decapoda; family Palaemonidae; genus Palaemon; species Palaemon carinicauda. The sequence goes on from NC_090748.1 coordinate 32,734,439, forward strand.
GCATAGAAAGGTTGTCCCAAGGTTAAGGCACTGATGAAAATCCACAGATACATTAATGCTCTGGTATGCTTCCATCAGGACGACATGGCTTGAGGCCAAAAAATGGATTTTGAGCGAAGAGAAAAATCTATTTTTGGGAGAGATCGCTATGTCGTCCTGTTGGACTCACCCTTCTTTCTTAAAAGAAAAGATCTTCACAGTTCCCTCCCTGAGGTACTGCATCTGTAGCACTACGCTCAATGTTACAAGGAATGTCCGCCATCTTAGGAAGGGCACTGGGGTGGTGGTCAATGGTAGTACAGGAACGGGGGTAACCTTTTTACGGCTCCCTTCTATTCTTTTGCCACGTCCCCCTCGAAGCGTAAACGCTATTAGGGGTGCAGATTGCTATGTGGCGTGACAGGAATGCGTCCTCTGATATTATGCGATATCCTTGAAAAAATTTTAAGGATATTCGCTCCAGGAGTTAGAATTCAGGAACCTGAAGGTTAATTCTCTGGGAATATCACTGTAGTAAAATATATCCCTTTGAGAGCTACCTTAGGAACTTCAATCAGGACGTCATGGCGATCTCACCCAAAAATAGATTTTTCGCTTCGCTCAAAATCCGTTATATATATATATATATATATATATATATATATATATATATATATATATATATATATGTATGTATATATATATATATATATATATATATATATATATATATATATATATATATATATATATATATATATATATATATATATATATATATATATATATATATATATATATATATATATGTATATATATATATATATATATATATATATATATATATATATATATATATATATATATATATATATGTATATATATATATATATATATATATATATATATATATATATATATATATATATATATATATATATATATATATATGTATATATATACGTACATATATATATATATATATATATATATATATATATATATATATATATATATATATATATATATAATTTATATATATACGTATATATATATATATATATATATATATATATATATATATATATATATATATATATCTATATATATATATATATATATATATATATATATATATATATATATATATATATATATATATATAAATATAAACATATTGGAGTAGGGAGACACGTTCTGTTTTTTCATCCATTTATTTGCGCCGACGTTTCGTATCAGCTTGATACATTTTCCAGGCTGAAACGATTATAAATCAATTGCGTATTAGTAAAAAGATACACACAACGTTTACCAACACCAAAATTAAAAAGCCTTTTAATAAATTAAGAATAAAAACAGAGTAAAAACAGAAACACAGAATAACAGTGAAAGGGCTTGGAGCGAATATAGTGAAACAAAGTAATTACATAGTAATTATAATAATAATAATAGAAAAATATATAATAATAATAATAATAATAATAATAATAATAATAGAACGAACAAGACACCTACCCACAGCGGTAGCGTAAGGAGAACTGACATGAAAAATTGTTATGGAGGGGAGTGTAAACAAAACAACAGGTAATTAGGCAATAAACAATTGGGTGGAAGACGACTGGTGGTTAAGAGAAGGTACAGTTAGCTTAATCATTATTGATTCAAGGGTGGTTAGTTCGTCTATATGTCGGGTTCTTCCTATTATATTAAAATGACTGGTATCTATGTGTGTTTTGCAACTTTTACTGTGATTTCTTATGTTAGATTGTTCTGGATTTGATAGTCGACAACCCGTTCTATAGCTAATTCCCTGATGAGAGGAAATTCAAACTTTTAGCAGCCTCCTGGTTCAACCGATGTAAGTGCCAAGATTACATCTGGGACAATTATACTTATAAACGACACCGGAGGCAAACAGGGGGCTGATCTTATCCTTGACTGGGAAGAGTTGAGCCGATAGTTCGGGAGTTTATGGGAATTAGTTTTAAATTAAGGGCAGGCAATTGCTCACTGAATA
>NC_090748.1:32741434-32748934 GCF_036898095.1 Palaemon carinicauda
GCGCATTAGTTAAGGTCTTTTTTATATACTATCTTGGATCCGATTACGAAAGAACTCTTCTGAATACTAAACTAATTTTCCAATTCTCTAGGAATTTTCTAAGATCGTTCTTTGCCAAGACCTTAGTCATTAAAAGGTCATCAAAAATATTTCTTTCATCTTATAACTCAATTTATTCTTAACTTTTGCTATAAAGTTTTGATTAAATGTCTACAACTGGTATTCGTCAGTTCTATTCGAGCAAATGTTGCTTATAAATGTTGAATATCTTATTTAGTAAAAAGATTCGAATAGTGTACTTACCGACTTTAGGATGCAAAGAAGTTTGAAATATAATTTTTTTTCACGATAATATAAAAATTTCACGAAAAGCTTTCTTTATGAGTAATACTCTCGCACTTATGAGTCATCGTTCTCTGAACAAAATTATATAATGAATGAATTTTATATATTTAATATAGATATCGAGTTTCAATGTGATTTTAGGTTCGTCTTAGAATCTTCGTGTAGGGAGAGTTTTTTTAGACAATTCGTTAAGCCATATTCCTACATATATATATACATATATATATATATATATATATATATATATATATATATATATATATATATATATATATATATGTATATATATATATATAAATATATATATATATATATGTATATATATATATATATATATATATATATATATATGTATATATATATATATATATATATATATATATATATATATATATACATATATATATATATATATATATATATATATATATATATATATATATATATATATATATATATATATATATATATACATATATATATATATATATATATATATATATATATATATATATATAAATATATTCTCGGGGACATCCCTGAGGACACTTTCCCTTAACTATCCAATTAGCGGTGCGATCTAGGATACACACTAATATCGTATGTTGCCCTAAATCATACATCCTTATGTAATAGTCACCATCATCCCCTGCCCTCATAGTGAAACTTTTCACCTCTTTCAACAACCATTGGGGAACCAAAAGGCTTTGCTCACCTTCTGAGAAATTACCGATATCGCTCGTCTGCAACCAGCCGCAAACCGCTCTACTCATGAAAGGAGTCTATCTGGTGCACTTTGGGTATGTTACCTACCTGAACCTGTATGTGCTGCTATCCCTGATGTTGATATTTTCCCATGATGGACCTGATGACCAAAGTTAATGCCCTTATGGACGGCCTCTTTTCCACCTCCCAGACCTACATCAATGCCTTCACCTCTGACGAAGTGGATAACTAATCAACATCAACCGAACCTGACATGAATGCAGTAACACAGAGATGCCCAGACCATGATGAGCCTGAGTGGTGATAAAGCCGCCCACTACCCACATATATTACACATATCTCACGCCCCAACCAACGACCTCTCCAGCCACTTACTGAAGGCCATCGGCTGCAATCATGCTACTATTACTTCAAATTCTGTGCTGCTGCGAAGAAATGTGAAAAGGGTTAGAAGTGGCAAAAAAATATGTAAGAAGGACATCGCTTGCGATGATGTCCTCCCTTGCTACTTATCTTATATTTTTACATGACGTGGTATGGGTATGAGATTTTTGGTCGATACCTGGGTTTGCCATTCTCTTTTTCCAAGGCCACTCTCCAGAAATGACGTAGTCTAAGTCTGCTGATATCCACCTGGTAGCTGGCAACATTATCGTTAAGAAACTAGAAATATATTTGGAACTTTCTCGTTGCTGACGTCATATTGCCAACACTCTGTGCAGATTTCTCTCCCGTTTCCACCTATTGGTTGATTTAGCTCACTGTCGGTTAATCAACGCAAATTCATACTTTTAAACGACACTCCAACTCGCCCCCAACGACCAACAGCGCACCCACTGATGCCTACCACCTCCTCCTAACATTGGACTTTGAAGTTATCCAGAACCTTTTACAAACGCTTATGGTTCCCTCGAAACGTGGTATTTATCACCATATCAAGACAATGGAGCCCACAGTACCCGCCAGATTTAGAGGTCTTGCACCGGATCTTTTCGCAGCCGCTACACAAACGTTCGCCAAAATGGAAGAAATGGGCCTTTCCTCAAGACCATGGTCATACCCCTTACACATCATCCTGAATAAAGATGGAACTCTGTATCCCTATGGGGACTACAGGTGCCTGAACATGCATACAGAACTTGATAACTAGCCCATCCCAACAATCGCCGACATAAACTCATACTTACATAAAGTGAAGGTTTTCTCTACGCTCGACCTCCTGAAGGGCATTATCAGGTGCACTTGAACCCAGAAGACATCCCGAAGACTGCCATCACTACTCCCTTTTGTACATACACCTTGAATTACTCCCGTTTTGGCCTTGGTAATGCTGGGAACACTTTTCAACTTCTCATGGATGGCATATTAGGGGACCTCCCCTAATGTGTATGTCAATTGGACAACATGCTTCCGTTCTCTCAGTTCAATGCATTGTTTTCGATTGCCTACAACAGAACAGACTTGTAATCTGGTACGACAAATGTACCTTTGGCATCAACTAAATATCGGTCATAGGGCACTGCATCACTCATGAAGGAGTCCACCACCTCCCGGAGAAGGTAACAGCCGTTCAGAACTTCCCCGAATCCTTGACCGTCAAACACTGCAAGAATTCTTGGGCTTCATCAAATATTATCATTTTTTCCTGCCAGCCATCGCCACCACTCTTGCCACCAAGGGCATAGAGGCTACTCTACCTTCAACCACGAATTGCTGGCAGTTCACTTGGCTGTTCGTCACTTTCACCATTTCGTGGAGTGTACAACCACATGCCTCTTGTACATGTCTTCACTCTTCAGTCCGAAGTCTGGTCTGCCCATCAAGGCTAGCATTTCTCTGCAGTGACTGAATACATTAGCACCCTTCAGAACGTTCCTGGGAAAATTAATCCTGTTGCCCATGCACGTCAAGAAACGTATTGGCCACCATCAACCTGGGATTGGATTAAAAATCCTTGGCAGAAGCCAAATGAAAATATCTAGAGTATCAAGAAAGTAGAACATCCTACACATCCCTCTGTTGGGAGGATATCCATCTTTAGGACTCCAAGACCCCCTTCTCTCTGACGTCAGTACTGATAGATCTAGAAGTTGGATACCTTCTTCCATATGCCAACTGGTGCTTAATTTGATTCATGGCCTTTCACATCCTCACATGGTTCTCCTGCACAGCTACTAAGGAAAAAGATCCTTTGGCATGGTATTACTAAGGAGGTTAATTATCTGGTCCGCACCTCTACTTCATGCCAAACCTCAAAAGTACATGGATAAACAGATTCAGGAGTTGGCACCTTTCCTCAACCTAAATGGAGTTTTGCCCACATTTACGTTGATGTTGTAGGTCCACTACCCTCATCAGGACATCGTTACCTGGTTACTGTCACAAAATGCTCCACTCGTTGGCCTGAAGCCATTCCCATGGAACCTGCAAAGTTAACCTCGTGTACATCTACTTACTCTGAGTATGGGTAGCAATATTTTTTGTTCTGAGCATATTACCTCCAATAGGGGTATCAGGCTTCCTCAGACAACCGCATACAACCTTGCTACCAAGTGTATTGTTAAACATTTTCCCCGTACCCCCAAAGCAGCTTTGATGTCCCATTGCAGGGACTCGAAATGGGTTTCTATTGAAATCTTCTAACGTATTTAACAATTATTATTATTATTATTATTATTATTATTATTATTATTATTATTATTATTATCATTATCATTATTATCCTTCCATCTATTATCAAATCCATTGTTAGCCTATCTATTGTTTTACCTCTTTTTATGTCTTTTAATTCTTTCTTCACTCCTCTTACTGTTGCTTTTGGTACCGGCTCAGGCGTTTCATTATTTTTAGGGGCAAAGGTATAACTTATATTATTATCATATAGCTGTGTATAAAAAAAACCTTGTGCTTTTTTGAAACCTCATCTCTTTGGTTGATAATATTTCAAAATCCATCCTTTAGAGTGAATTTCTTTCGGCACCTTCAAACCATGACTATTTTTCATCAATTTGATGCTTCTTCCTTTCTTTAGTTTCCTCAATTTTGATCTGATTGTATGTACGAATGTCTTTGAGTTTTGGTTTATTTATTATTGTGTATAGTATGCCTAATTCTATTTCATCCTTCTTGTAGATGAAATAGGAGTGAAGACCATGTCAGAGGCCTTTGTTTTGCAGAGGACTAGTAATGGCCGATGACGATGATGAAGTAGGTACGTATGTGATGAATATATGTACAGTTAGAATCAAAAGAACACCGACACTCCTGGGAAATCTTTCGTCAGATGTCTCTAGTGTTCCCATAACAAAACAGACAAGTTGCTCTTCTTACTACGGCTAGGAGATGGGTGGAGCCTCCTCCAACTGTAGCGAATCAAAGAGAGTAAAAGGCTGTTTTTGTTAGTGAAAGCCAAAGACTATATACTGAAGGAAGATAGGAAGGCTCAAAATAGAATGTTAATACGCTAGTTGGCAACTCCAAAGTGAACACAATAGTTGGTTGCTCCGATTTTAGATGGCGTTGTAGGTATACATCGTTTGTCGTCTGTTTGTTTATATTCAGAATTTGACAGTTGACTCAAACGAAATCATGGCGCCGACAGTAAAGAAGTCACACAAGTGTGTTGTGTGCCATAAACAAAAAGAAACCAATCCTCATTTGGTATTTCACAGGTTCCCTAAGGACAAAGAACGGCAAGTACAAACAGTTTAATACATGCAGTATGTGCTGCTAATGAGTAAGCCCCACTGATATTTGATGTAAGATTAAGGCAAGGCATCCACAGTAAATCTCTTTTGTTTTTCATTTTTTGTTGGCTTGTATGCTACCTTATTTCTATTTCCATCCCCCTTTTGATTATTTTTGTGTGTGATACAATTTTGTATTATTTTTATCCTTCTGATTGTACATTTATACATTTATTAGTTTATAATACTAAACTATACATGAGTGCATCGTGCTTTTCAATTTCAATAAAAAATAAAATACAATTGTGTTTTTATACACCTAATATCTCTCCATCTTACAGTGGCCTACAAACTGTAATTAAATGTATGCCTACACATGAGCATTTGTGGCTAAGTTTAACAAATCAGAAATACAGTATGTTTTAATTTATTCGAATGTGGTATTGTATAGAACATTTAAACATGGTTGTATTATACTGTACAATACTTAAATTTGCAAGAAAATTAACTAAATCATAAGAGATACAGCTATTGAATTTCTGAAAAATAGACTGAGAAACATAATTTGCAATTTAGTTACCTAAAATTTAGGAATATCATGAATATATGAGTAAAATATACTGACATAGTAATGCAAATTATGAACAAATATGTCGCAAAATTTACAATCGAATTCCATCCTATATACCCGTAAGCATTACCGCTCTGAATGTTTGGTTGCTCGCTCAACAGATGGAGCCATTCGTTTCGCATGGGAGTATCTGGCATCTTTTCATAGCACACTCATTTGTGTGTTAAAATCCCTGAGCCTTCCTATCTTCCTTCAGTATATAGTCTTTGGTGAAAGCATTGAAGTATTACAAATCGAGTTGCCATATATCGTACTCAGTTATCATTTGACGTCTCAAATATTCACTACAAATACTAAATATACAAATACACACATATACCGTATACTGTATATATATATATATATATATATATATATATATATATATATATATATATATATATATATATATATATATATATATATATAATATGAACCCACAAAAACCTGTAGAAAATCTCGGAGTGTCGTAGCTAAACAATTGCTTCCGTTAGCAGCTACATTAGATTATTTGGACATTGGTCTTGTTCAAGTTACCGATGAAAGAAAACAAGTAGATTCAATTATGAATCTGCGTTGTCAAATATTAATAAAAAAAACAACATATATGAATTATACCCACCTGAAGAACGTTCAGAGAGAGAGAGAGAGAGAGAGAGAGAGAGAGAGAGAGAGAGAGAGAGAGAGAGAGAGAGAGAGATCAATTGGTTTTATCTTACTCTAGTTAATGAAGTAATCTACCAGCACATAAACTCCTTTTTAGACATTTATGCATATCAAAATTATGTTTGACATAATTATGCAATGTTTCCATTAGAAAAGATTTTATTATACTCCCAAAAGCTTATTGTTATTTTTCAGATGCTAGACTGACTACTAAAAACTATTTCCAGTTTATAGATATTCATAGATTGTAACATTTTGTAATATATGAGGATACTTTATTGTAAAATATTTCTCAATTTATTCAGATTCGGCGGTATGCGCCGTTTCAGTCTTTAGACCCAAAGCCGCTTTCCCTTTATTCATCATTTTTTTTTAACATTCCCATTCATTGGGCTTTGTTGTCTCACTGTCTGTTATCTTGGCCAAAAATGGTTAGCATTGCCATTTGAAATAAAAGTTTAAACATATGCAGTAAAATCTTTGCTACATTGCTAATTCAATGTTTATCGCAAGTGTTTTATTCACTTGATAATTATCGTGACCAAATGGAAATATTAGAGATAGTTATTAGAGGGTATAAATAACGGGATTATTTTGTTAGATTCAAATGCTTATTCAAATAGTGGGTGATTTTGGAGAAAAATAATTATAATTAGTGAGTCGTCTTTTGTTTTTGGGCTTTTGGAGGATTTGGTTCCTTAAGGTTCCATATGCCAACATTTGTCCGGGTGTATATAGTTTGATCATTATATTTTGTAGGCCTACTCCTCTACATACCTTAAATGCTTTGTTGGAAAATCTAACCGGTTGCTTTAAAATCAACTTAGATATTTTCGTTAACTGGAATAATGATAAAGCAAAGGGATATATATTGTATAAAAAATTTGAGTGGCACCACTTATTCATGGAAGCCTGTTTCACAATGCGATTTTTTTTTTATTTTTTTTTTTTTATGGAGATTGTAAAAACTTACACAGAAGAAAATGAAATACAGATCTCCAAACGCCTTATTCTTGAATACAGCTAATGAATATCTTGTTTTGGCTTCACAAAAATATCAAATAATTACAAGTTGGAATGGTCAAGTGAAGGTGTTTCATGCTGCCGCGTGTGAGAGATTTATTTTATGAAGGCAAAGTGAGAAGCAAAGAACCAAAGTTGACGTTTTAAGACGAGCTCCGAGGCAGAAAGGCATTCATTTTAAAGATAATGTTTAATAAATAAGTAAATAATTAATGATAGAAATGAATACAAATGTTAAATAATGAATCAAGGGATAGAGGAGGAAGCTCAGGAAATAAAGTCTAAAGAATGAAAGAAAATATTTAGGAATCAGTGAGTATCACTCCCCAGCTGTATGATTTCGTGATTAAAAGGACAATCAAACATTTATTTCCGAGATATTTCAATATTTGGTTTTTCCCTTCCCCCGCTTACGGCACCAGCTGTAGAAATTGTGGTTTAACC
>NC_090748.1:32758934-32771434 GCF_036898095.1 Palaemon carinicauda
TGTTTACTTTAAGAAATGGTGAATGGTAGAGTAAATTGATAATGCAGATTCTTCTCACTTCATAATGAAGTAACTTGGAGAGGAGAGAAATAAATTGTCTAAAAATATGTCCTTTAGTAGTCTGAAATATGAAGTACTTTTTTGAAACGAGGTTTAGTCATATTATGAGTTATGGAAAGAGTAAAAAGACGAAATGAGAAGTTGAAATCTCATATTCCTGTTTTTTGTTCAATGTAAATCAGTATACGACCATATATAGGACTCTCATTCAAAGATTATGTGGAGAAAGGTCAAAAACCGACGGGAAGTTTAAAATATTCAAGGTTCGGTAGCGGAGGGAACACGTAGTCTTTGTCGTTCTTCCTTCCAAGTAGGGAAAACAAATAATTTTTTTGTGTTCATGAGATATGTCGACGGATAAATGAAAGTCAATGGTCATTTAATGTAGACACAAAAAAAGGAGGAAGCTCTTTAATGGAAATTATACAATTCTTATAGAACTACTTTGCATGTTAATTTTTGGATGGTTGAGATTCTACAGTTGGATTTTTATGGAGCATATCGTTCATCAGTTCTTTCAAAGATATCTATGGCTGTATATGGAAATATTTTATCTTCTAAATTCAGTATACCAGAGCTATTTGGAATTTCCTGTCGTTGCATTTTTGCTTCATCATTTATGAGATCAGTTGATAACTGATTCCATAAATATGTGTTTGATCTAACATGATTTATTCAACATCAATGTTAATTATCAATAATATGCATGCATCAGGCATTTTAAGTTACATTAACAACCCCTGTTTTCTGCATTACACATTCATACACATTATTACATCACTCAATAAAGATGAACAGACATATGTTGACTAAGATTTAATTTTATAGCGTATCATAAAATTTCTTATCAAATTGTTCACGCAAGCAGAAATATATGTTTAATGTTAATTTTAAAACAGATGACTTTCAGCCTTTTTTACTTTATCGGAACTCGTAACAGAAAGGTTTTAGCGTGAAATGTTTATTCTGTTTTAAAAAATTAATGTAATCATCATACAGAAGGACTTGACCTACTTCCACTTTTTATCATCAGGTAAATAAATAGATCTTACTTCTAGACCCTTCTCATCCTTTCCCTTTTCCATCAGAGGGATTTTTTCCCCTCTACTCTCGATAATTACCATCAGCAATAACTCTAATATTCTGTGCAATCATCCTTCTTACAAAGAGATGATTACTCTTCTTACTTGATCCTTTGGAAGATTCCCCTTCAATAAATGTATCTCATAATCTCAAGTAGGGCATCAAATTATAGTCTATCTCTTATGAGACATGTAAAAGAATAGACGGATACACTTTCTTACTTACCCTGGATTTATCTTTCTTAACAAATTCTAGAATCCGTTCCAGAACAATTCTTAGTTTCATCATCTATAATTTTATTACGATTTACTTCTGTAATATCCTTACAGTAAACGACGAATAGCCGTTAAAAAAATCATTAGATTGAAATTTCAATCTTCTCCAGTAGCGTCTTTCAAATTTCATTCAATAATATTTTAAGTAATTTGATAATATCTTCTTGAAAAAGTCACCTCATCCTTTTTCTTATTTTCATAAAATTTTAGTTTTATTTATTCCTTTGACATTTTTTTTAGCATATCTTTCTATCTTCTGTTACACAAATTAACTTTTACATTCTTATTGATATTTTTTTTTCCTTTGAAACATACTCACAAAGATATGGGTTATCTCTCCATTGTTTTTTTTTTCTTTCTTTCTTTTTTTACAAATATTCCGAAGCATTCAATATATTAATGCCATATTTAGTCACATACAAAGGTAAGTGTATATCAGTATATGTTGTCAAATATTGGTTATGAATATTGGAACATAAAATGAGGTGCAACTTATGATGATGCATAGTACCATAGCCCCGTTACCATTCTTTGTTTATTATTCACAGTTTTAACCAGAATAAAAGGAAAAAAAAATAACCATTGATTATTAGAAAAGTCAGTTTTGTGACTTCCTCAAATATACTGACAAAGACCAACTGTATTGTGTTATTCTAAAATACATTCCCTTTTTTTCATTTTTATTTCTGGCCCTCTTGATTAGGTTGTGTGTGTGGGGGGGGGGGGGGAATTTCCCTACGTAATTTAGGCCAGTTATCACCATCATATTTTCGGTTACATCTGATGATCTGGGCCAGGTTAGATATGAGCAAACCAATTCAGTTGATGAATGTACCAGGTATACCATGCTGAGTTAGGCTAAGCGTGACAGCTATGGATACCAACCAAAGTTCCCACCAAATTTTCCACACTGTTGACCAAGTCTAAGTTTTAGCAGGGGATATATACGTTTATATTTACCCACTAGATGAGTTTGAAATACACTAACTGTACTTATATTAAACAGTAATTTCAGATAAAAGAACCATATTCATTGCACAAGCATTTTTAAAAAAAAAAGAAAAAAAATGAGATAGTTTAATGCTAAAATGATATCTGTCATCGAATAATAATAGGGCAAATAAATCACCAAATATAATTCTAACAAAACAATATCAAGCAAATGATAATGTTCACAATTAATTGACATTCTATTCACGAAAATCTAATCCATCGTTAACTTTACATGAAAACTATTTAGTAATCATATTATAACCTCAATTGTCGGTAAATTTTAGCCAAGCTATTCGTGTTATACCTTCGATATGAAATTCCTCATTAAACAGATTTTACCCAATTCTAGATTGAGAAGGACTTTTGTAACAAAGAAATATAAAATCAAAGGTTATGAATTTATCTCATAGACAATTATTGTTCATACCCGAAAACTGTACCAAGCTTTTCTGGATACTGGACAAATAATTCTAGCTCTTCCATTCTTACAAATATACCTAGAGAACCTGTTTGTTTTCAAACTATATATTTCTAACAATCAATGACATTTATCTATCTGATCATAAATTTCTGGCTGCTTTATCTTATCCCAGAAATCTAGCAAGGTGTTCACTCAGCTTATTACTTTATGTCTCACTTCTACATTTCAAAATTAATAAATCATAAAATCAATGCGGAACTTGCCTTCTATTTCTGCTCATTAACATTAAACTAGTTTTCTGGTAACCTATTTGCATTTTTATACATGTCTCAATCGTTCAACCTTAACATGATTTTATGTCCTTTTAAGTATAGTTTAATAGTCGAGATATTGTTACTCCGCTCATTTCTTTACATCTGATCAAATACTCCCGATCAAAGAGGTTCAATACTTCAGCTGAAGACTACCCTTATCATTATGATTTGTGAGGAATGCCAATGTTACCTGCTTCAACACCCTTCTCTATCGGAAATTCTAATGACATAAACCTAGAGACTCAGTTCAAGATTATGATCCAACATATTGAAGTATACTTTCCTGTAGTTTATGAGTAGATGGTATATATTTGTTTGATTAAGATATGGATATCTTATCTTTATTTCAATCTCATCTATTATACTTTCCATATGTAATACAGTAGTACGTCCTTAACTCATCCAAGAAAGGTGGTCTTATACTAAACATGGAGTATTTCAAACGAGGTTTTCCATAATGGGATAATAGAAATTGATTTAATTTTTTTTTAAGGTCACAAGACAACTATAGGCATAATGTGCCGTAATGAATTTTTATATGCTAGGCCCTGAATACAATTTAATGATGAAAAAGAATAATTAAAACAAATAAATTTTAATTGGGCCCTAAGGTACAGAAATGACTTGATGACGTTTATGGATGGTAGTGAGATGTAAAGTAACATTTTGGTATTAAGTTTCTTTCTCTTTCCAATTTTTTCTTCAATTGTCTCTGATTGATACTTACCTGACTGGATTCTCGCAAAGAAGCAGTCCAATTATATTTTATCTTACCTTGTCCTAAAATTAAAAAAGAAAAAATTATTGTGGTGATAGTTTCTTGAAAAAAAAGAAATTGTATACATTCACCAATTAGTTCCTAAACCAATGAGTCAGGAGTCTCCTCTATTCCTTCACCTTAGATGCTGATAGTGCTTACATTTTCCTGTGGTCGCAAGATCTTTATTATGCCCCTCTGTTAACTTCTCTATATCATCACTGCCCTCAGGACCCATTCCTAGAGACAATGTCCTCCACAATGTCATCAAAACCAGTCCAATGCATCTGAAGTCCGATCAAATTGCCGTTTTAACCAAAATTTCCCACAGACAGAGCTCATAATACTGTAAGAGACCTCTGACCAGGTTTTGTCTATGAGACCTTCCCATTGACAGATAAGGAAGTGAATATTCCAGAACTAAATAAGAGATAACTTAGTGTGAGATGTCACTCTAAAGCTCAATTGTGACAGTCCTACCGTATAAATCCTCATGAAATTTCAAATAACTTAATGGAATATGGACTGAAAAAGAGGGGCCCATTGAGAGGTAAGAACTCCAAAGACATTAAGTTATATGCAAGCAAAGCAAATTCCTCCAAGCCTGGATTATTAACCTGAAGTGCCTTCAGAGGCATTGGTTTCTTATTTTTTTCTTTTTTTGATAATTTACCCAAAGACTTAATCAACACATTGTTTGCCATGCAAGCCGTATTTTTCAACATTATCCGCGTCGCATTTAAAGGACGATTTGCACATTATTGTATTGTTAAAACTCAGTGATTCTTTGATTGGTAGATTATTAGAGTTTCATGCCTTTGCTTGTGTCTGGGCAATTTATTTTCCTCTCATGTCTCATAGGTCCTTGGTACTTTCCTCTTAAACCGATTTGTCTCATCACAATAAATTGCTTTCGGATAAAAACTGCCATCCTCCTCAAATTCCCTAAATCTAATAACAAGTTTAGTAGATGCATCTTTGCTAACACTATGTCTTCCTATGCCTCCCTCCACTATGTATACCAATCCTCTTCTTAAAGTAATCACTACTATCTTTTCGTCCCTGTCAGGTCTTTTTTAAGATCAGAACGCATTTTTTTTTTTTTTACTTTTGATAAATCACAGGCCCTGGAACAATACCACCGTCTAGTTGCTGTACGTTAGTCATGATCTATGGAGATGTTTCAACTTGTTCTAATTTACATTTTCTTTTTTCTTTTCTAATATAGATTTTACGATCTTTAGTGATATCAGCTGATTGATTGACTTTTTTTTTTAGTAATCAAAATTAAGGTCTTTCGCCATATTGCACACCACCATAAGATCAGTGATATCATGCTGCTCTCATACTTTCAAAGACTCTATCCACTATTCTTGTGGCTTGGCCTATCTTACTTGCGTTCTTGGAAACAATGTTTAACCAACTTACAATAGAAAAATAAATATTAATGATGGGTGTACACTGAACGGTATCTAGAGGCTGTTTCTGGTTTGATCCCATTCATAAGTGACAACACTGTGTATTTTACGTTTCATTGAAGATTCTAACTGTCTCAGTACTATCAATTTTACAGCTGAACTTTTCAAAGCAAAGTAAGCAGAAATAATTCCAAGATTTTACTGAATATTTACTAATAATAAACCTGTCGAGTGAAACACGTTACGAGAAGGCTTTTTGTGTAGTATTAAGGTTTGGCTTTTCCTGCAGTATGAGCCAGCCTTCCAGGATTTTTAGTCTTTTACTGCCCAGGCCATTGCCGATAATCCTGGTATTGCCAGTGACATTTTTTCTTTTGAGGCTTTTGTTATGAACCAGTAGTTTGTGTGTTTTGATAGCACACTGGTGAGCATATCAGGACAAATATTTAAAGTCTCATTATAGTCATTCCAATATAACGGCCGGGATATCCATACACTGGTCATTGTTAGGAATTAATGACATTAGACATTTTCAGAAATACCTGCACGGGGGAGGTAGGGTTGTTCTTCATAACGACGGATCTGGTCCATCTAGTTTAGTAATAAAGTATTAAAATAATTTCAGTTTCTATTTCGGTGGCTGTGAAGTTGTTCCTTATAATCTCCTTAATTACCTCCTGTTCTTCCTGGTACTACTGGTGCATAAAGCCATTATAGTACAGGTTGACTTTGGATGTACTGCTGTCGCTGCTGGGCTTAGTCTCATACCAGTTATCCATGGCACGTTTGACCTCCCGGTTGACCTGGATGTTGGAGTGGCCATTGTTCTCCAAGACCTCGGTAATCCTATCCAGTTCTCTGTTGGTCTCCATCAATGAAGAACAATAGGAGAGTCCTAATGGGACATTGACTTTCACCTTTCAAGCAGAAGCCTAAGTTCATGGGTTTCATGTACACACTAGTATTGAGATCATGTTCAGCATTCGAGACAAGGAAGTCCAATAAAAAAAGGCAGCTGTTATCATGATGCTACTGCAAAGATCTAAGGTAACTGCACTCCTCAAAGGTCGTACGAAGTTCATCTATGTGGAAAGAAGAGGTGGCTTTTACAAAGGTGTCATCGATGTAGCTGAAGTACAATACAGGCCGATCTGCACATGGAAAAATCTCGTTCCTCTACGACTCCCATGTTAAAGTTGTCGAAGAGAATTCCTAGAGGAGAGCAATTCACCACATCATCCTTTTGCATGTACATGTGCCCATGATTGGTGGTAAAATGGCTTTTCTTTGTACATATTTCATCGAGATTATGTAGGTTATGTTTGGGGATGTGGAGTGGAGTGGTTGAATCCTCCCTATACCCCGATCAAGGATAAGCCGGATAGTCTCTTCTACAGGAACAATCATGAAGTGTGACTTCACATCATGACAGGCAATATCTCCATCACTTGAATGCCCTTCTATGCTCGTCAGGAACTCCGTAGAAGCCACACTGTACTGGTCAGGAATATAAGGGGTAGGTAGAGAGTTTTAGCATTTTTTATTCCATTAAATAGATAAAAACTTTCATAAAAGATTATCACATACAAGACAATTAGGCTCATGCCTAAAATTAAATTCACATACCAAGAGAGCTTATGTTGAGATTTCATTCATAATGAGTGCTTGGCAATTAAATAATAAATTAATAAAGCATTTTTATCCTATTAGTGTTCCCCTTGTAACTTGAAAGAAGTAACATGTCCCTTCAAATCAGCCACTTCACTGGAACTTTCTGCCCTACCTGCTGTAGCGGCCAGATGTTGCTTTTTAAGTTAAAAATGTGACCGAAAATAAGAATAACCCTACACAGTATCATCTCTTATGAACATAACTGTAACATTTTGTTGTTTCAACTACAACCAATAAAGTTAACCCATGCAGTCGTTAGCCAGTACTACATACTCCAACCTAGCTGACATATAAAGTATATATATATATATATATATATATATATATATATATATATATATATATATATATATATATATATATATATATATATATATATATATATATACTGCATATCATATAAACACTATGTATAACACAATCGACATATTTAAAGAAAAAAAAAATAAACAGGATATACTGCATATATCGAACTAATTATCTCATTTCAGTTTAGTAATATTCCACATTTAAAATCAATTACGCTTAGTGGTTATGCTTCTTTCAACATTGAACGAAACAGCTAACATTTCTTCAACTGTTAATTTGATTTTTTTCCTCATATGTTTTATCAATTATTTATCTTGTTTTATATATTGGTACCTAACCTAATGCTGCATTTCCCCAAAGATACATAGTCATCTTGTAACAGAAAGAATTCAAGGAAATTCTCCCTACTTTATTAAGTGATTATATGAAATGAATGTTGCAAAAAATACAGAGAAAATAAAAGAAATTTTCATAGCATTAGAATCTTTGAAAATTTATGCAATATTATTGATAAGTAATATACGTAACAAATGAAATAAAAAGGTAATTATACAGTGTCACCTGGCTTTATTAACATTTTCAATTATCTTTATCAACATTTTCCCTGATTTTTTTTTCTTTTTTTTTCTTTTGCCGAGCAAAACTCACAATAATAATGTTCGTAAAATTATGCATGGTCCCATTAGTCTAAAACTTTCACTTTTATCATTCTGCAGGTTTGGCAAATTTATCAATAATGGTTTAATAGCTGTTAGTGCTGCTGGATTTTGGACTTAAAAGGCTCGCTGAATTCTGATTTTAACATAAACACTGGAGATCTCTCCATTTACATAATAAAATTATATTAAGTGGAACATCTATTAATATAATAGAGATCTCTGAAAGAAGTTCTGGTGATCGAAATAATACACACTCTACAAAAATAGATATATTCTATAAAAGGTTTTAACAGGTTAATACAGAAAATTATCTCCAAAAAAGAATCACTAGACATTCTAAATCTGAGGAAAACCTGAGACTAACACAAGAAAATCTTTCCTTCTAAAAATTATATAATCACTTGTTTCACTGGAAATTAAATTTTACACAAAATATAATCCTGATAATATTGGTAAAATTTAACACTTTAATAAATAGGGGCATAATGTTGCCAACAATACAAAAAAAAAAGTGGAGTGAACCTTGATTGCAAGGTAACCTTCTCTCTGCTAACTCCGCCCACCTCCATCCTCCGAACAATAAGAAAAAAAAGTAAAATCTACTCTTGGGTATTCAAGAACATTCTGAACGCGTGGACAATATAAGAATTGCACAATCTCTCACAAATATGATGCAATACCTCGTATAAATATAAAAAGAAAAAAAAACATATGCCCTCTATCAAACCTCGTATGGTATAAACCATACTTAAAGGATATTGCATAAACCTTCGTAACAAAATGTGTGAAATTAAATTTTGATTCCTAAAAATAACGTATATTTAAAAACACTGATTAGAACGAAAAAAAAAATTACTTGAACAACTAAAATCTTATGTAATTTATATACAAATACCGAGTCCTACAAGAGAAGAACTAACCTTACAAACTGGTTATATATAGCTCTTAAATACACCAAATAAAATACATGTATACAATATTTACTGTACACTAAACTGGTTCCATAAGGATATATATATATATATATATATATATATATATATATATATATATATATATATATATATATACATATATATATATATATATGTGTGTGTGTATATATAAATATATACAGTATATATACTGTATATATATATATATATATATATATATATATATATATATATATATATATATACATATATATATATATATATATATATATATATATATATATATAGATATATATATATATATATATATATATATATACATATATATATATATATATATATATATGCGTAAAAATCACAGGAAAACGTGATGCTTAGATGCAGAAGAACCACAAGGAAAATGAAAATACGAAATAAACGCTCAAGTCCTGACTAGTTTCGTGATACTTCTTCAGAGGAGTATATATATATATATATATATATATATATATATATATATATATATATATGTGTGTGTGTATATATATATATATATATATATATATATATATATATATATATATATATATATGTATATATATATATATATATATATATATATATATATATATATATAGGCTATATGTATACACACACACACACACACACACATATATATATATATATATATATATATATATATATATATATATATATATATATATATATATATATATATATATATATATATATATATATATATATATGTGTGTGTGTGTGTGTGTGTGTGTGTGTGTGTGTATATATAAATAGAAATAAGCAAAAACATGTATTTTGCCATACAATCACTGCAATGCACTTTAAAAAATTTTCCCCACAATTATCTCTACATTATTGGTTCGGTTGCCTGATGCACCCTCCCCAATGCCTTCTATCAAAGATTTTCTTCCAGCAATCCTAATCTCGCCATCTAATTGTCTTCCTCCATCCCAATCCCCTCCCCCTAACAGGTTTCTCCCAAACCCTCCTCACTCCATCCCCCTATCTTTCCTCAACACATGCCCACAACATTTCAGTCTAGACACTCCTCACCTCGTTAATCTTCACAACGCCTCTATTTCTTTTTATTTCATTATTTCTTAATCATTCAAGCAGCGCTCTTCCCGCCTCATGTTTTTATGTCCAAAGTAAGAATTACTGTAGTAAGAATGAAAATATGTACGTACCTTGCTCCATTTAGCTTACTGTGACAGCATTTTTTGTTATAGATATATTGTTTTAATCTGGGTTTCATTAAGGTACATGTTTACCTGTCGTAGTAAATTAACCGATATATTTCTTTTTTTGCAAAAACAGCAGAAGAAATAAAATTGAGAAATTAGTTGCAAATATTATAAATTAACAAAATTAAGTTATACAGTTTAGTTCCCTACATCCTTTTCCTATTTGATTGGGTGACGCCGGGTGCTACTATCCCCTATTACACCTAACATTTATGGGATGGAATGACTATTACCACAATTTCCTCTCGTGTAATTTAATGGGGGTTACATTCTCATCACAGCAGTCTACAATCGTATTGACCAAACCCAGCGTTGCTAGATAACGGCATTGTAAGATTCTTATCTGTGTGTGAATGTTTTACTTTCTTACTATAATCTAATCTGTTTAATATTAATATACCTGTATTTGAAGTCTTTTGTAATCTTCCAGTTCCTTGTTAATTATATATCATAAATTATTCTGCTGAAAACAAAGTTCTGTTAAACATTTATATTGCATACAAATATGTTTCTTTTTTATGTAAGAACAGGGCATAACACATTGTCTAATGATATTTAAAGGGTATGTCTGAAATTCTATACTATTTTGGCTAAAGGAGCTCTTCCTACAGGAAGCTTTACAACAGAAACTGGAAATCACATTGAAACTTGATATCTTCATTAAATATATATATATATATATATATATATATATATATATATATATATATATATATATATATATATATATATATATATATGTATATATATATATATATATATAAAAAACTCTTAATTATTTGATTTTGTTGAGAAAACAATGACTCATAAGTGCGAAGGTATTACTCATAAAAAAAAGGCTTTGTGTGACTTTTTTATATTATCATGATAAGAAATTATATTTCTAGCTTTATTGTATCCTAAAACAGGTAAGTAAATTATTCGAATCCTTTCACTGAATAAAATATTCAACATTTCTAAGCAATATTTTCTTGGATATAACTGACGAATACCAGTTGTAGACTTTTAATTAAAACTTTGAAGCAGAAGTTGAGAATATATTAGGTTATAAAGTGAAAGAAAAACTGTTGATGGCGTTTTCTTGACTAATGTCTTGGCAAAGGATGATCCTAGAAAATATTCGTAAAAATAAAAATTTGTTTAGAATTCAGAAGAGTTTTTCCGTAATTGGATCCGCGATAGGGAAATATCAAGACAAAAACTAATGCTCTAAATATAGCGTGAGTAGATGAAAGAAATGTAGTAGCTTTTGGGAAATTGTTCTTAGAAATATCTTTAAGTTTCAGAAAATGCCTGCTATTAATGCTTTGAATATAAATGATCACAGACGCCCGATTGAACGCCGTCGGCAATAGTATTAGGTATATCAACTTTACAGAAGAACTCGTGTTCTGCGTTGGTGTTAGTCTAAGCGTAGTAAAACGATCAATATGCAGTATTAATGCATTTATGCATGGGAATATACGCATGATGCAGCTGGTGACCGACTCATTGGCCTAACATAGTTAAGTATCATCATCTTTAAGACGTTGCACTGACTGATTTCTAAATAACAATCCAGATTAAAGGAAATGTGAAAAGAGAAAAAGAAAATGTCTTCAGAGATTTTAACAGTAGCAAGTCAAAGGAAAAATATCTGGAAAAATATCTGCAAGGGCGAAAACTAAGGTCTTGTGGAAGACAATGCCTCTCAAAGAAGATTCAAATCAGAATATTGATATCGGATATCAGTGCTGACTCGTTCCTCAGAAAAAAGGATTCCCCCCCGATGTTCCTTTGATTAGAGTTTCAATTAAAGGGGAATCACATTTATAGCTAGACACATAAGGAAATATAAGTGAAGAACACTTAGTTAGATATGTAAGCAAAATTAGTTAAAAAAGAAAATAAAAAGAAAAATCATAAATAATATACTTTTATCTCATAAAACAAATAATTTGATATCTATAAACAAAATAGGAAAACAAAAATAGACATTAAAAAACTGGGTAATCATGGAACAAAAAAAAAAGTGATTCCTAGTCTTGAATAAAATAAATTAAACTAGTTTATAAGGAAAATTTTCATTGCCAGAAAATGTTTGGCTAAACCAGAAATATTATGAAACGATAAGATAATAAACGTTTGTGTAAATCAGAGTAAGATGTTAAATTTAAAAGAAAATTGAATTTTACATCAATACCAGATCGATCGATATGGCTGATGTGAGGACGTGGACACTTTGCAAGAGTGACTGCTTGTAAGAATGACCGAGTAATTTGGGATTGGAAATAATAATTCCACTTGATCATTTTTTCGATAACCACAGAGGAAATAAAAGGGAAGTAAAAGATGCATTTCCGA
>NC_090748.1:32773934-32788934 GCF_036898095.1 Palaemon carinicauda
GGTACGCATATCACGAGGAAAGGGCCTGTGTTGAGCGTTTTAACAGTGCCTTGCTAATGTTGTTGTGCATGAAAATATGCGTGGCTGAGTGCATATCTGTTGGTATTTCTAATGATGTCTACAATTGAAAGGAGAATTTGGTACCCCTATTAGATGTAATATGCTTAGGGACAATAAATATTGGTATCCATAGTCAGAGTAAGGCAGATGTACACGAGGATATCTCTGCGGTTTCCACGGGAATGGGCTTTGGGCCAACGAGTGGAGCAGTAGGTGACAGTAAACAGTTATCGATGTCCTTGTGATGAGAGTTGTGGACATACAACATCGACGTGAATGTGGGCGAAACTCCACTGACGTTGAGGAAAGGTGCCCACTCATGAATCTATTTGTTGATGTACTTTTGAGGTTTGGCATGAAGTACAGGCATGAACCAAATAATTAGCCTCCTTAATAATGCTATGCCAAAGGAACTTTGTCTTTAGTACCTGTGCAGTAGAACCCGTGATGATGTGAAAGGTCATGAATCAAATCAAGCACTAATTGGCGTATGAGAGAAGGTACCCAAGTTCTAGGTCTATCAGTACTGACATCACAGAGGAGGGGGCGTTGGAGTCATCGAGAGGGATGGCCACCCACCAGAGGGATGTTTAGGATTTTCTAGTTTATTGGTACTGTAGATATTTTCATTGGGCTCCTGCTAAGGCTTTTTAATCCAATCCCAGGTGGATGGTTGCCAATAGGTTTCTTGACAGGCATCAGCAACGGGATTCATTTTCACAGGAACGTGCTGAAGGGTTCAAATGTATTCAGCCACTGCAGAGAGATGTCAGTGTTAATAGGCGGACCAGGCATTGGATTGATGAGTGAACACATGTACATGAGGCATGTGGTTGTACACTCCACGAAATGGTGAAAGTCAAAAACAACCAAGTGAACCGCCAGTAATTCGCGGTTGAAGGTAGAGTAGCCTCTATGCCCTTGAGGAAGGCATAGTACGGGGCGGCTCTAAGGTTTCTTGTGCCCTAAGATAATATTTTAATTTGCGCCCCCAGACCCACCAGCTAGGAGGTCTGGGGTGGGCAGTAGCCAGTAGCTCCCCATTGGGTGACATTTCTGGATAGTTTAATTGTAAATCCAGCTACCAAATATTGAGTTGAAATGCATTATGTGCACACACACACACACACACACACACACACATATATATATATATATATATATATATATATATATATATATATATATATATATATATATATATATATATTAAATCTAGGTTAAAATTTACAACAATTCCATCATTATTTTTGAATATGTAATCATTGCAAGGACAATTTTGATGCCTATAAAGATATATTAGAGTATTAATGAATTCATAACATTATATTGAAAATGACATCAAATAGAGTAAAACAATGATTTTTTATTATAATCCATTAAAAATTGTTATTTAATAAGGGAAATGTGCATCTGATAGTGAAGTTGTGATTGAGTATATAACAAATTAACAATCAATTATACAAATATGAAAATGAATGTTTTGAGTTATTAGTTCTTTAAAACTTCAATCAGGGAGTGTATCCTTAGCTGAAAAAGGAGGAAAAAATAAAACATGGCCTCTACAACATGTTTTTTCATTCATTAATAGAACAAATCTTAAGTAACTAATCTCCCCTAACTAAACTATTAAAAAAAAAAAAAAGACTAGAATTCAATGTACTGAAAGGAACTGAAAGCTATGTACGTAGAAAACGTATAATATTAATCTTAGTTATTGAAAAGAATGAGATATTCTCTTCATAACTACAAACTGAATTATTAACAAAAAGACTTGAAATCAAAGTAGTGAAAATAATTAATAGTTCTGAAGTAAACATGAAGATAACTCAGAAACAATTGTTTAAATTTGATATTATTAGGAACTGTTTACAATTACAACTTTCAATTATAATGTATGTGTAACTTTATACTACAATTTATCAATATCTGTCAATGGCAGAAATAATAAATTCAATTTCAGTGAGCACTGAGTCTTTCTAGATTTTTGGCTACAACTACAGATAACTAAAAATGTGCTCTCCGTGGCTTTTTCTTGGCAAAATCAGCCACTAGATTCTTTAGAACAACTTTCTGTGCGATCTTGTTCTCAATAGAGACCATAGCTAGACCTACAAGTCTTTCTTCTGTCATTGTAAACCGCAAATACGTCTTAATTAATCTTAATTTTGAGAAGCTCCTCTCACCGCTCGCCACAGTATCAGGCAAAGTTAGCAGAATGCGTGAGGCAACAAATGTGTTGGGTACACTGTGAACCAGCCCTTGTTCACAAATTAACTTTAAAACATCCAGGGGAGTGACAGTGTCAGGCTGAAGGCGGCATGCAACTGCCTAAAGTTCATGACACAAGTCAGTGGCGTCTATGTCCTTGCTTTCTCCATCTCGTAGTGGTGTTTCCAGCTTGGTGCAATGTTCCATAAATTGTCTGTTTGTTATCCCATTAAGTGATTTCACATCATACAGGAAACCAAAAACAGACTTCATCTGCTGCAGTTGCTGAAAACGTTCCAGTACAGAATTGATGGCAACATCGAGTACAGCAAAATAGAATTTAACTTTAAAGTTCACTTTTGCATTCTGCACTGGTGTGTCTTCGCCTTCATAGTCAAACTGCCTTTTCTTTGTCCTAAGACGAACGGAATCTACAACAAAAACTGAGTCTATCTCCAAATCATTAGCCAATTCAATAGCATCAACTGGTACCTTTTCAAACTCTGTATCACTTTTTCTCTCTTCTAGAAAAATTCTTGTGCATTCCAGTTGTTTTAATGCTGATGAAATATAATTTTCTTTTGCTTGTAGTTGCTTGCTGGTAATGTTTATTTAAAAAAAGAATGTCATACCAAACGATCAATGAAACCAAACATTTGAATGTTGCAATACCATTTGCAAGAGCTTTAGCTTCTGCACTGTGGAATTTCCAGATGATCCAAGGAGAGTAGAATCTGTTGCCATTTCAGTAAGAGCATCATTTATGTCACCAATTTGGTAACGGATGGGTTTTAGTGCATCTATCCGACTCTCCCATCGTGTTTCACTCAGAGGTTTTACTGTTAAGCTTTGTACATGACGTTTCAGTACATCCCAACGATGAGTTGAGACTGAGAAGAATACATAGAGCTTTTGTATCAGGCCGAAAAAATTAGTTGCTTCTAAGCAGCAACTTGCTGAAGACTTGAATTAATTATTAGTAGCCTCACTCTCGAGTCTCAACTTGTAGACATGTAGGGGAATGTGCTGTATGTCTAGGCTCCAAGATTTCCCCTCACTGTCTAACTCACCAAAGAAAAGAAGTGAAGTGAAGTGCCTTTGTAGCTTTCAGAGGAAACACTAACTTTACTTTTAGTAAGACGGAGTAGACGGTAACTTGTATAATACACGTTGCTCGATGTGGGTTGCAGCATAAGAAAATAAAAAAAAAAAATAAAAAACTCTGGAAAAATGTCCGCGCGGAGAGAGAGAGAGAGAGAGAGAGAGAGAGAGAGAGAGAGAGAGAGAGAGATTCTGCGTGGCCCATACGCGTATGGCATGATGTAAACTCGATAATATCATAAGACTTCCTCATTTTTTTATGGTAAGCATATCATAATTCATTCTAAAAATAATATTATTAGATTATTAGAAATAAGTAATTCTCTTTTTAAAGAATTAGTGCAGAAATATTTGTCAACTGACTCGAACATTTAACTGCATTACTTGGCATTCCTTCTATTCAGTATTGCTCAGTTCAAGTAAACGAAATGTACCCTTGCTTTATTGTATTTGTATGTGATATAAAACTGCGTCATTCTTTAGAAAAATATTCAATTTCAATTGAACTGTACATGGAACTATGAAAAAAAGTCATTGTAGCTTTCCGTATATTTTCCTTTATTGTAATATATATATATATATATATATATATATATATATATATATATATATATATATATATATATATATATATATATATATATATATATATATTTCTGGGCTCAGGCCATGTCGTCCTGGGGGAAGTTCCTAAAAGGTAGCTTCCTAGGGTATATTTGACTACAGTGATATTCCCAGATAATTTTACCTTAAGGTATCCAGAATTCTAACTCCTGGAGCGAATATCCCTAAATAATCTCACAGGGATATCGCATAATATCAGAGGTCGTATTCTTGACACGTCACATAGCTATCTTCACCCCGAACAGTATTAACGCTTCCAGGGGTTACAGTGACAAGAATCTGAAACGAGAATGAAAAGAGAGCCGCTCATAAGCCATCTCTCCTATTCCGTTTCCAGTGTGTATCTGATCAAGGCGGTAACGCCCTCTTTATTCCTTTACGTGTAGCTCTACTACTTGGTGTTTTTCCTTGTGTTCTCGTGTTATTTTGGATTTTATTCAACATTTTGATGACTTCTCCTGCCTCTTCTTCCTCTGGAAAGTTGAGTATTATCTTTACTATGTACAAATGTAAGCTCTTGTCATTTTGAATTAAATCAAAAGTGATATTAACGTAAACAAGAGCTGTTGCCTACCGGAAGCATCCTGGATGCTATCGCTCGCTAATTATGGGTCATTTTGTTAGCTAGAGGGACGTTCCCGGTTTGTTTATGCTTTAATAATCTAGCTATTTAGCTCCTCTAGGAATGCTTATATAATGCCGTTAGTTTTTAGTTCGGTGATTTAGGTAACCGATCCTGCCCTTCGCGAGGCATAGTAGCCTAGGCGTCTGGCCCTAGTACTTTCATGCATGATATAAGTTTTTCCGAGTGTTATAATATTGAAGTCATAGGCAAATATTTTATACATGTAAGATATTGTTGAATATTTTTTCCAAGATTGTATACGATAGAGTTTCGGTGAATTAGGGAATCGATTCTCACCGCACCTAGGCTAGTAACCTAGGTACAGTAGTATACATTCGCACATCCCCGATTGTTCTTTTCTCCTCCGGAGGCTAAGTTCAATCCCTCTCTTCCTCTGAGTAAGCCTTAGGCTAAATCCTAGCGGTTCTATCTGTATAATAATTAAGGTATAACTATACTAGGATATGTCTGTCCTGACCTGATAACCAGAGTGACTGGTTTTTTGGGTTAGGGCAGAACATCAGAGTTTTTAGTCTGTGGTCTGCTTCTTCCTAGCATAGAGAATGAGTCTCCTTTGCCAGGTTAGGGGCGGATACAGGAAGTTTTGCTTCCCTAGTCCAAGTCTGAAGGATTCAGTATGAGATGATTCCTTCCTCTAGTGGTCTAGCACACTGACCTGTGTTGTTTTTCTCGGGCTGGAGAATGAGTTTTCTCCGTTGCCCGGCGAAATAACTTCACCTAACTTTTTTCTGGTTGGGAGGAGGATAGCAAGTATTGCCAGTTTTTCTCCCTAATAGACAGCTCTAGGTTAGGATGAACTTCCCTAACTGCTGAGTGTGTCTCTTGCTAAAACGAAGTTTATAGGACCCTTACCCCTTCCCCACCTCTCTCTTTCTTTTACTATCTTTTGGCCGCAGTCCTACTTCCGTACCTAGTGTAGGTTAGGATGGAGGACTGGCTCAGCTCTCTGCCGGCTGGTAATTACGTGTCGGCCGGCAGAAACCCTTTGTTCTTTGCAGAGTGAACCCCAGACCTCCCTTGGTCTCCCTTCCATGTCTGCCGGTAGAGCCCGGCAGGCTATGGATTCTTTGGAAGCCTGAATGTTACATTCTCCCCTTCCATAAGTTCACTCTTTCTGGATGGAAGGTTGTATGGCAATACCGCCTTATATCCTTACATCCATACTGTTTCTCTTACAAGTGTTTTGTACCCCTACCGGAGGTTCTCTGGTTCTTAGCCACTGTCGGCAGACATAGGTATAGCTACCTTTGCCTGCCGGCAATGGAAACACAGCCCGAAATCTGCTGGCCACTACGATTAGCGGCCGGCAACTGGATGTTAGTGTTTTCAGCCGCACACATTTGCGAACCAGTGACCTGCCGACTATTAGTTAAAGGTAGTATATCTTTGAACTATACGGGGGTAAATGCCGGCCGGCAGGTGCTCGTGCACGCAGGCACATGCCGACACGTACTGGCCGGCACAGCAGCATGCGATGTACAGTAGTTACTATGTTTGTAGTGTAGTACACGCTGCATTAATAAACTATAGTACAGAGTTTGTTGTAACACTAAAGTTCTTCCAACATACTTAATGTTATCTTGTACAGCCTTTCGTTGAGCCCATACAATATATAGAAAGTGAGTTCTTTCTGTATACTTTCTATCCCGTATATTAAAACTTTATTTCAAGGTGTGAGCTACGCCTTAAATATCCGTTTAAAAAATTACATAAGGTATTTTAGAATAGAATTAACCTTAGTTTTAATATTTTGGGAGGTTACAGCAATTGGCTGGGCAGGAAATACAAGTATGTGCCTTTCCTTCTTTCTTTTATAGCTTTACTGTGTAAGCTACATGTTTCAATATAAGTGAAAAGCCTTCACTTGATACTCATGGATTTTTCTTCTCTTTACAGGAGGACCATCCGATGTGCGGGAGTGTATTCTGTAATGTCCGCAGTAAGAACTTCTGTGGACATCAGTTTTGCAGGAGGCACGCAGCATGCGTAGCCTTCAGAGGTGATCTCCGGTATTGGGACCCTCAGGTTTGTACTGTATGTTCTAACCTGATTACCGAGGCTTTTGACAACCCTAAGTCGACGGAGTCAAGGGATGCGGCCAGGGAAAAGTTGCGAACCTGGGTGAGGGGTTTTCAGAAAAACACCTCAGGCCCCTACCTTCCAAATGAGAAGATGAGGGCATACCTTTTCCCTAAAGCATCGGCTGATGCAGTCATTCCTCAGCCTCAGGTGGAGATACCAACTGCCCAGAATCTGGTAGATTTTGAAGTCTTGGCCGCCCTTCAAGACATCCAATTGGACGATAAGATGTCGGAGGTGTCGGATTCTACAGAGAAAGACTTTCTAGGAGAAGGTCAGGGGGGGGGGTGAGGCTGTCTCAGGCTCCTCAAGTAGAAGAGGAAGAAATCGACAAGGTGTCGGTTACATCGGTTCCTGACCCAAAACTTGTTCCCTCTACATCGTCTGGTATCCCAGATGAACTGGGAAGGACTCTTTCTTCTATTGTTGAGATGATCCAACAAATTCAAAGAAAGAATGATGAGAAGGAAGCTGCAATGAAACTGGAGATACGTAGACTAATCTGCATCACGTGGTCCCCAGAAGCGACTCAACGTGAAGGATCTTCCTTTGTGCTCAGACACCAATCCTTGGAGGTATGCCGACCACATGCCAATGACAACCGTGAAGATCATCATATCAGAAAAGTTGGGAGCAATTTCCCTGAAAGAAGTGGAATTTAGGCCCAACAAAGATTCTTATCTGGACTGCTATGTCTGTCTTAGGAAGGAGCCAGCCTCAAAGGAGGAGACGGAGCCAAAGGAGGTCATAGTTCTTGACCATAGTAAAGCACATGCATTACTAGCCGGCTCCATGAAAGAGAGGGGCTTCACGAACTCAAAGATGCCAGCCTTCAGTAAGAAGCTTCCCTCCTTTGTGGCCTCTCCAACCAGAGCCTTCCCCTTCATGGAAAAGGGATACAAGGCAGCCTTAAAGGCAGCGGAGGAAGGGAAACCATGCCCCTCTTTGGAGGAGTGCAAGACGTTATCTCTGACCTTGCCCTTGGAACAAGAAGACTGAAAGGACGTCCACCTTATCTTCTCAGTCGAGAAGCTGTAAGCTGATATTGCTGAACGTCAGTTTGGTGAGGAATTTCCAAAACTGTCGGATGTTCTCTTGCGCAAGGAGCAAGAGACAAGGAAAGACTTGCGGCATCGATGTTGTTGCAAACGACATTAGAAACAATGGCAAGTGACCCCAAGAACCAGGATATGTTCATGGTAGTGACCAAAACCCATCTGGCTACGGTTACGAAGGATCTCTATAGCTTTATTAAAGCTAGGTGAACCTGTAGAGAGTTCGTGTTCGCCTCGGCTGCAGTGAGGCACGGACCGAGGAGACTGATATCCTCTCGTATCTATGGTAAAGACCTCTTTCCCAATGAAGTGGTTAAAGAGGTAGTAGACAAGGCTGCCACAGAGAATAAGAACCTTCTCAAAAAGTGGTGCTTCGATCTTAAGAGAGAGTCTTCTCTAGATGAGGGTCCCCAACCCAAAAAGAAGACAAAGAGGCCTAGGCCATCCTCTCGGCCGGCTAAACCCTACCGACAGCAACAACAACAACTTTTTGTGACCGCGGTGCCTCAGATAGTGGCACAACCTCCAACCACGTACCAGCTGGTACCTCAACAAGTGGCGACACAGTCGCCAGTTTTTAACCCAGCCTTCGAAAGGCAGTCTTCTTCCTTTCGTTCGAAAGGTAGAGGAACAGCCAGAGGTTCTTCTAGACGCCCTTCAAGAGGAAGGGGATCCAGGGGAGGACGCGGTCAAGGAGGCAAGGCCTCAGGTCCACAACAGCATAAGTGAGATACTTCTAATAGGAGGGAGACTACAGTTATTAGGGATCGCTGGACCTTTGATACCTGGGCCCACAGCATAATAAAGAATGGACTATGTTGGAGCTGGAGCAGTCCTACACCTCATTTTCCTCAATTTTTCCAACACTCAACCCCCGTTCTGAAAGAATATGTCCAAGAACTCTTAGACAAAAGAGTAATCCGGAAAGTTAAGTCCATCAAATTCGCAGAAAGGCTGTTTTGTGTTCCAAAGAAGGACACAGAAAAATCAGAGTCATTCTAGAATTATCGCCACTCAACAAGTTCAAAGTGAACTACAAGTTCAGAATGCTCAAACTTCAACACATAAGGACCCTACTGCCCAAAAGGGCATATGCTGTTTCAATAGACTTATCTGACGCTTATTGGCACGTTCCAATTAATCGTCACCTCTCCTCTTACCTAGGCTTCAAGTTACATAGAAAACTTTACGCCTTCAAAGCCATGCCTTTTGGGCTAAACATAACCCCAAGGATTTTCACGAAGCTCGCGAATGCAGCCGTCCATCAATTACGCCTAAAGGGGGTCCAAGTAGTAGTCTACTTGGACGACTGGCTGGTGTGGGTAGCATCCAGGACAGAATGCATGCAAGTTCCTGGGACTCAAGATCAACATAAAAAAGTCTCGACTTTCTCCAGCTCAAAAATTTCAGTGGTTGGGAATCCACTGGAGTTTGGAGTCACATCGACTTTCCATTCCTGGGAAGAAGAGGAAAGAAATAGCAGGATCTGTCAAGAGACTATTGAAATTCAAACGGATATCAAGACGCGAAAGGGAGAGAGTGCTGGGTTCTCTACAGTTTGCTTCGATAAAAGACCCAGTGCTAAGAGCACAGCTAAAGGATGTAACAGGAGTCTGGAGAAAATATGCATCAAACGCGCGAAGAGATCTAATAAGACGTCTACCGATTCGGCTGCGAACGCTTCTCAAGCCGTGGTCTATTGCCAAGCAGTTGAAGAGATCAATACTTCTTCAACCTCCTCCCGCGTTAGTAACTATCCACACAGACGCCTCAAAGGAAGGCTGGGGAGGTCACTCTCATCAGAAGAGAGTCCAAGGAGCTTGGTCCAATCTTTTCAAGTCATTTCACATCAACTTTCTAGAAGCCATGGCAGTACTTCTGACACTATAGAAAGTATCTCCTCTCCACTCGACCGACATAAGACTGGTTCTAGACAGCGAGGTGATAGTGAGATGCCTAAATCGACCAGGGTCGAGGTCACCTCAAATCAACCAAGTGATGTTGGCCATATTCCGTTTGGCGGAATGGAAGAAATGGCACCTGTCAGCAGTTCACATTCAAGGGTTCCGCAATGTGACAGCGGACGATCTATCCAGGTTTAGACCTATAGAGTCAGAATGGTCCCTTGACGCAGGATCGTTCTCCTTCATCTCGAGACAAGTCCCGGAGCTGCAGATAGACCTCTTTGTGACAAAAGACAACAAGAAAATAGATTGTTACGTGTCCCCATACGAGGATCCCCTGGCGGAGGCAGTGGACGCTATGTCCCTAGACTGGAACAGATGGTCCAATATTTATCTGTTCCCTCTGCACAACCTCCTTTTGAAGGTTCTCAATAAGCTAAGATCCTTTAAAGGGAAAGCAGCAATAGTAGCCCACAAGTGGCCAAATAGCCTGTGGTTCCCTCTGGCATTGGAACTACGACTAAAATTCGTACCGCTACCGGACCCACCCCTGTCTCAGCGAGTACAGAAGTCGACTGTCTTCGCTTCATCATAGAAAACACGGAACCTACATCTCATGATTTTCTCTCCTTAGCGATGAGAAAAAGATTCTGTGTTAAAAGCCAGTTTAGACTTTTGGAGGAAACCAGAAGACCTTATGA
This sequence comes from Palaemon carinicauda, assembly GCF_036898095.1. Classification (NCBI taxonomy): domain Eukaryota; kingdom Metazoa; phylum Arthropoda; class Malacostraca; order Decapoda; family Palaemonidae; genus Palaemon; species Palaemon carinicauda. Next base: position 32,784,316 of record NC_090748.1, read on the forward strand.
GGCTTCAGGGAAGAAATAGATATCCTTTGTCAAGGCGAAGAAACCAAAAGAAATCTCGACAGATTCCTATTTATCATTCTTCATTCACCTTCATGAGCAAGGTTTAGCATCCAACACAATTCTATTGTTAAAGCCTGCCTTGACAAGTCAGATACCATATGCCTTACAGGTCGACCTTTCTAACGACGTTCTTAATGAACTACAAAGGCCTATGCTGGGCATAGCCCATCAGCGCATCCAAAGACCCTTTGCATGGTCATTAGATATGATTCTTCATTGTCTATAAAAAATGAACAATGAGGAATGTGCTTAGAAGGTTTTGAATTTAAGTCATATTTCTGTTTGTGCTTGCTTTGGGGGCCAGAGTTAGTGAAATACTGGCTCTCTCTATAGAGGAAGGCCATGTCCAGTTCTTGGAGGGAGAACTGAATCTATTTCCAGACCCGACGTTTCTTACCAGAACAAGCTACCCACCAACAGGTGGGGTCCCTAGAGAATCTGCCCTCTAAAGGAAGATGCATCTCTATGTCTAGTGAAGTGCCTAAAGGTCTATCTTCATAGAACTTCAGACTTTATGGGAGAACAGCTGTTCAGAAGAGAAACCCTGGGTTCAAAGTTATCTATAACTAAGGGAGAGATCACTCGTGTTTTTTGCAGAACGGATCCAGACAGTACACCCGTTAGTCTTGATCCGAAGAAAGTTGCCTCTTCCATAAAATCTCTTTAATTATGTGGACTTCGAAGGATCCTTGTTTTTACACCGGCTGGTAGTCATCCAAGGTGCTCCTTATGCACTATGCGAAGCAAGTGGAGCAACTTAAGAGGTCTGTGGTAGCAGCAGGTAGAATTCTTTAACCTTATGTTTTAATTCTGCGAAGAACAGTGTAATTAATTTGGGACGATTAATTAAGAGGGTGTGTGTTTAGTCACTGTATGTTACTACACACTGAGCAATAGGCCACGAAAGTGTCCTTACGAACTGTTCCATTGACGTCGGTGAACTATAGCATAATACGGACACTTGTGCCAAGCGTTTCTTACGCTAGTGTAAATAAACATTATACATACTACAGTATATCATTATTATTAATAATTCAATTGAAGTGGCAAATATGTTTCCTAGTAGACGAAACAATATTTTCTGTTGACTGTTTTTCTTTTTGCTTTAACACATATCATCCACATTTTATAAATTTTATAAATGTTGATCTGATATGTATGTTTATTAAATTTTAATAAACTAGTTCATAGTCTTATTCGCCCACACTCATTTTATTAGAAATGTACTGAGCATTAAGATTAAGATATTGATATTTTTATAATGGTATGTCTTTTAAGATTGTTCCCTGATTCAAGCAAAAGTCCACTCACTTTAACCCTTCATTAGAAAGGGTTGACGTATTACCCTAACGGGATAGTGGCTGAGAGGGAAAATTTGTTCCTCTGCTGATACAACTGTTATCCAATAGTTAATAAGAGTAGTCACATTGGGGAAGGTGTCACAAATTCATACTGACATTGTTGACTCTTATGAAAACTTTGCTTTATAACATATAGGGCGAGACCACTATACAAGCTTATCATTTTGTCATCCATAGTTATTATATACTTCTCGAGACTTTTTCCAGAGTCTAGTACAACTCTTCCTTGTAGTAGGCAGGAAGCACTAACATAGTTCATGCTTAGATGAAATGATGTATGACAGTAACATCATAGGTCTCTAGGTCTAGACGGACCAGGAAAATACTTTCTTGAGAGTACGGCACCGATTGAGAATCCAAAGATAGAGTAATGCTCTGATAAACTTCCATCAGGACGACATGGCCTGAGCCCAAAATATGGCGCGAAAAATCAATTTTTGGGTGAGGTAGCCATGGCATCCTGATGGACCCACCCTTCCTTTTATTGTAAAAGGGCTTATTGACCCCCCCCCCTATAATACAGTATCTGTAGCACCTCGTATATCGCTACAAGGAATCAAGAGAGCGCTACCGCCTTCATCAGATAAACACTGGAAACGGAATAGGAGAGATGCCTTATGAGCAGCTTTCTTTTCATTCTCATTTCAGATTCTTGTCACTGTAACCCCTCAAAGCATTAATACTGTTCGGGGTGAAGATAGCTATGTGACGTTTCGAGAATACGTCCTCTGATATTATGTGATATCCCTGTGAGATTGTTTAGGGATATTCGCTCCAGGAGTTAGAATTCTGGATACCTTAAGGTAAAATTCTCTGGGAATATCACTGTAGTCAAATATACCTTAGGAAGCTACCTTTTAGGAACTTCCATCAGGACGACATGGCTACCTCACCCAAAAATAGATTTTTTCCTTTGCTCAAAATCCATTATTATATATATATATATATATATATATATATATATATATATATATATATATATATATATATATATATATATATATATATATATATATATATATATATATATATATACATATATATATATATATATATATATATATATATATATAAATTTATGTTTAATTGTTCTGTATGTTTATAATTTGTTTGTATATATTTAATTGCTTTCTATATATATTTATTTGTTTATTTATATATTTATTCATTTTGTTCACAGTTCTTGCGCCCCCTTCATTCTTGCACCCCAGGCGACTGCCTAGTTTTGCCTTAAGGACGAGCCGACCTTGCCGCATATTGGGGGAAGAGTGGTGGCGATGGCTGGTAGGAAACGATGATAATAGTTGATGGAGCCCAAGAATTCTTGCATTGTTTGACGGTCAAGTATTTGGGAAGTTCTGAACGGCTGCTACTCTGGGAGGTGGTGGACTCCTTCATGAGTGATGCAGTGTCCCATGAACGATATTATGTTGGCACCAAAGGTACATGTGTCGTACCAGATAAGAAGTCCATTCTGTTGTAGGCAATCGGGAAAAATGGATGGATGACAGAGGTATTCCTCTTTGGAGAGAGAGAACGGAAGTATGTTGTCCAATTGATATACACATTAGGGGAGGCCCCCTAAGATGACATCCATGAGCCATTGAAATGTGTTGCCAGCATTACCAAGGTCAAAACGGGAGTAATTGAAGGTGTATATACCAAAGGGGGTGGTGTTGGCAGTCTTGGGGATCTCTTCTGTGTTCAAGTGCACCAGGATGTCGAGCATAGAAAAACCTTCACTTTGTGCAAGTAGGAGTTTATGTCGGTGATTTTTGGTAGGGGATAGCTATTGAGTTCTGTACACATGTCCAGGCATCTGTAGTCCCGACACGAATTCAGAGTGACACCTTTCTTCAGGATGATGTTTAAGAGAGATGACTATGGGCTTCAGAAAAGGCCCATTTCTTCAGTTTCGGCAAATGTTTGTTTAGCGGCTAAAAACAACCTTTGTAAGACATTTGAATTTGGTGGGTAATGGGGGCTTCATCATTTTGATATGATGATAAATACCGTGTTTTGCGGGAACCATAGGCGTTTGACAAAGTTCTAGATAGACAACTTCCAAGTCCAGTGTGAGGAGGAGGTAGTAGGCATCATTGGGTGCGCTGTTGGTTGGAGTGGTCTAGTTGGAGAGGCATTGAAAAGTATGAGTTTGCGTTGATTATCTGACGGTGAGCTAAATCGGCCAAGAGGTGGAAATGGGAGAGGGAATCTGCACAGAGTGTTGGTAATGTGACCTCGGCAACGAGAAAGTTTCAAATATATTTGGAGCTTCTTAATGATATTGGGAGTGTTTTACAACTGTTGGTGGGTATCACAGATCCATTACCAGCTACTAGGTGGATGTCAGCAGACTTAGAAAGACTACGTCATATTCTGGAGAGTAGCCTTGGCAGAAAAGAACGGTAATCACCAGTATCTACCAAAGATCGCACACCCTCACCTGCGTCATATAAAAAGAAAAGATTAGTTTCAAGAGGAGTACATTGTCGCAAGCGATTACCTTCTAGGATGTTTTCTGTCCACTAATAACCCTTTTCACATTTCTTCGCAGCACCATGAAATTTTAAAAGGTAGTAGCATAGTTGCAGCCGATGACTGTCAGTAAGTGACTGGAGAGGTAATTGGTTGGAGTAAAAGTTGGGTGTAATATGATTGAGAAGTGAGGGGCTTTATCACCACTCTGGCACATCATGGTATGGCGTCTGTGTGCCACTGCATTTACGTCAAGTTTGGTTGATGTTGAATAGTTGTCCAATTCGTCAGAAGTTAAGGCGTTGATGTAGGTCAGTGAGGTTTAGAGGCTGTCCACAAGGGCATTGACTTTGGTCATCAGGTCCATCATGGGAAAATATCAACGCCAGGGATAGCAGCACGTACAGGTTCGGGTATGTACCATATCCAAAGGGCATGAAATAGACTCATTTCATTAGTAGAGCCGTCTGCAGCAGGTTGTAGACGAGCGATGCCAGTCATTTCTCTGATGGAGAGCAAAGCCTTTGTGTTCCCCAATGGTTGTTGAGAGAGGTAAAAAAGGTTCACTATGTTGGCGGTGGATGATGGTGAGTATTGTGTAAGGATGTATGATTTAAGGCAACATACGATATTTGTGTGTGTCCTCTTCCTGACTGAGTACCGCCCTTAATGGGAAACTGGACTTCAGCATGCTGTAACAAGGTGAACGCTTCTCCGCTT
>NC_090748.1:32791434-32796434 GCF_036898095.1 Palaemon carinicauda
CTACGTAGTAAGGAATTGCCGTATATTATTGATTTTTTTTTTCATGTTTATGTGTTAGAAAGTGTGCCTTGATGGTTGGGCTAACACGTGCATGTCTTTTTTTTTTATCTGAGATGCCGTATATTAGAATGTTGGGCATTTTTCCGCGAGTGCCCCTTTTTATTTGTTTTGCATTTTTTTGCTTAGTCATGTTACCGTAAGGAATTGGCAAGTAGTGTCGCAAAACTTATATTTTTATAGTGTTGGAAAGTGTTTCTAGATGATCTGGCTACCCATGCCTATTTTTTTTTTTAGCCAGATATGGCGTATATATAAGTATGTGTTCGATTTTCCTGTGATTGCCATTTTTTCGTTTTTTCCCATTTCTTTCAAAATTACTACGTACTAAGGAACTATCACAGAGTAATATTTCATTTATATGTTTATTTGTCGGAAAATATGCCTTGATGGTTTGCCTAGCACGTGGCTGAAATTTTTTTTTCTGAAATGCCGTATATTAGAATGGCCATTTTTCCACGAGTGCCCCTTTTTATTTGTTTTGCATTTTTTTGCTTAGTCATGTTACCGTAAGGAATTGGCAAGTAGTGTCGCAAAACTTATATTTTTATAGTGTTGGAAAGTGTTTCTAGATGATCTGGCTACCCATGCCTATCTTTTTTTTTAGCCAGATATGGCGTATATATAGGTATGTGTTCGATTTTCCGGTGATTGCCATTTTTTCGTTTTTTCCCAATTCTTTCAAAATTACTACGTACTAAGGAACTATCACAGAGTAATGATTCCTCTAGATGTTTATTTGTCGGAAAATTTTGTTTACTTTTTTTTTGATTGAATATCATCAAATTTTTTTAGCTAAAATATTGTTTTACATTTTTTTTTCGATTTTATTTCCCTTCAAAAAAAATTTTTTGGGTCAGAATTTTAATTTTATTGTCGTAAAATAATCGACAATTATCCAGCAACCCACCATACAATTTTTATGCATATCCAATAATAATTAGATTAGTAAATAACACCTTGAAATTGACATACCCTTCCTACATTTCAAGTGGCAGATTAGGGAGTCTGAGTCAGTGTGGTTGGCGGCCATTTTGTGGACATATCCGAAGCGTAAGCTGCCCTATCTATATATATTCTTGTTCCCTATAGAATTTGTGATATTTTGGTATATTTTTACCTGCATAAATATCATATTATATATTAAATATATGTATTTTTTTACGAAATTTCCAAGTACTCAAAAAATTACCTTTAGATATGGCCCCTGATATAAATGTAATTTACAAAATAATGAAGATTTTTTTACATATTTCTATTTTAGGATAACATATGTTTATTCCCTAAAAAAATTAGCCACTTCCTATTTCATTTGGGTACCCAAAAAAATTCATGAAATTTGGACAATTTTTTTTGGCCAAAAAAAGTTACCCTTTTTTTCTCATTTCAGATCTTCACCTCCATGGGTCTGACTTCATCCAAAATACATCAAGATGTGTCCTAAACATTCAAGAATCAATTCCTAAAAGGATTTGTGTATATATGTATAAACTTTTTTTTTATGAATTTTTATGTCAGGTCTTTTTTTTTCTACTTAATTTTTTAAAATATTTATAATAAATAGTTTTTCTGCAGATGAGTAGTATTTATCTTTACAGTTGTTTTAAGCACTCATTGAAGTTTTTTTTGGCAAAAGAAAAAAGGAGGTTACTGCAAAAACTGATTTTTCAAGAATTTTTTTTGGCGTCGGGGTCGTTCGCGTCCGAGTATACCCTTAAAGGGGTGTCCGAGGACCGTACCTATCCAGGGTTAATGTTTACAACGCCCCCCGTTCATTTTAATTTCATAATTTCCTAATCTTTCAGGCAGTGTTGTTCCTATAACCCACGTCATGTCTTCATGTTCAAAGTAAAAATTACTTATATAAGAGTGAAAATCAGCACTTACTCTGCTCCATTATGCATCCTTTGACATCAGCTTTTTACATTGATGTATTGTTTGGATCTAGGTTTCATTAAGTTACATGTTTACATGTCAGAGTAAATTAGCTGAGAACGTAATTTTTTTTTTTAAGACAGAGCAAAGAGGAAAAAAAATGCTGCATATATTATGAATAAAAAAAGAATAAGTCATATAATATAGTTCCCAACACCAATTTCCTTTTTAATTGGGTGACACCGGTTGTTACTTTCCCCTAAACTACCTAACGGTTAATGTTACAACAACTCCCTGCCGTGTTACTGGTTGGGGAGGGGAGTTGTATACGCAGAGGGTCCTTCTCCTCATAGTAGTCTGCAATCATACTGACAAGATTCACAGTTACTGTTAAGAATCTAATCTTTTTATGAAGGTTTTACTTTAATCTAAATTCTTAAATATCAATGTAATTATATATAAACGATTCTCTTACCATCCAGTTCCTTTTGTATTATTTATTAGGATTTATTCTAATGAAATAAAATTAACTGAACTTCATATAAAAAAATATGTATATATATATTTTTTAAGTAGGAATATGGCATAACGCATTGTTTAAAGAAACTCTGCCTAAAGGAAGATTCCAAGAGGAACTTGAAATCACATTGAAATCCGATATCCATATTAGATATATAAAACTCATTCATTATTTAATTGTGTTTAGAGAACGATGACTCATAAGTGCGAAAGTATTACTCATAAAAGAAGCTTTTTGTGTATTTTTTATATCATCGTGAAATGAAATGATATCTCAAACTTCTTTGCATCCTAAAACCGGTAAGTAAACTATTCGAATCATTTTACTAAATAAGATATTCAATATTTCTGAGCAACATTTTCTCGAATAGAACTGAGGAATACCAGTTGTAGACTTTTAATCAAAACTTCATAGCAAAAGTTAGGAGAGATTCAGTTATAAGATGAAAGAGAATTATTTTGATGACCTTTTAATGACTCAGGTCTTGGCAAAGGACGATCTTAGAAAATTCCTAGAGAAATGGAAAATTAGTTCAGTATTCAGAAGAGTTCTTTCGTAATTGGATCCAAGATAGTATACAATCAAGACCGTAACTAATGCGCTAACGATGGCGTCGGTAGATGAAAGAGATGTAGTAGCTTATGGGAAATTGCTCCTAGTATTATATTTAAGGATTAGGAAAGGCCTGTTATTAATGTTTTAAATTTAAAGGATCTCAAACAAAAGAGTATACGCCATCGGCAATAGTTATAGACATATCAACTTTACAGATGTACTCTCGTGTTCTGCGTCATAGTTAGTCTGAGTGTTGTGAAATTTTCAATATGCAGTATCAATGCATTTTTGAATGGAAATAGAGAAATATGATGAAGCTGGTGAACGACTCATTGTCTTAACGTAGCTGAGAATCGCCATCTTTAGGATCTTGCCCTTACTAATTTCTAAATAACAATCAAAATTTCAGGATATAAAAAAAAAAATGTCCGCAGGGCTTTCAAAAGCAGCAAGTCAAAGGAAAAATCTGGAAAAAAATATCTGCAAAGGGGAAAACTAAGGTCTCGTGGAAGACATTGCCTCTCAAAAATCTTTCAAATCTGAATATTGATATCAGATATCAGTGCTGACTCGTGCCTAAGAAAAAAGATTTCCTCCCGATGTTCCTTTGATTGAGTTTGCATTAAAGGGGAAAACTTTTTTCAGTATGAAGTCATATTTATATGTAGAAAAAGAAGCAAATATAATTAAAGAAAATGTTTATTCTAACATGCAAGTCGCCATCACTATAAACACCATTACATGTCTAATTATACAACTATATATTAACAATGTTAGCCATATATATATATATATGTATATATATATATATATATATATATATATATATATATATATATATATATATATATATATATATATATATATATATATATATATATATATATATATACACACATATATATATATATATATATATATATATATATATATATATATATATGTATATATGTATATATATATATATATATATATATATATATATATATATATATATATATATATACATATATACATATATGTATATATATATATATATATATATATATATATATATATATATATATATATATATATATATATATATATATATATATATATATATATATATATATATATATATATATATATATATATTATTACCTACGCTGCAATCCCTAGTTCCTTAGATAGAAAAGCAAGATTTTATGAACCTAAAGTCTCCAATGGGGAAAAATAGCCCAACGAAGAAAGGAAATAATGAAATAAATGAACGATATGTGGAATAAATGTAACAGTATTTTTTATTTTTTTCAAAAACGGTAACATCAAAACATATGTCATACATAAAGTAGAAAAAAGACTTATGTCAACCTGTTCAACATGAAAGAAAAAAAAATGGCTGCTACTTCGAACTTTTAAAGTTTATCGATTCAACTACCCGATTAGGAATATCATTTCACATCTATTTCACAGCTGGAACAAATCTTCTAGAATACTATGTAATATTGATCCTCATGATGGAGAAGGCCTGGCTATTGGAATTAATTGCATGCCTAGTATTACGAACAGGATGGAACTGTCCGGGAAGATCTGAATATAAAAGCTGATCTCAATCATAAAGAACTAATTGACCGACGGTGCCATATATAAATATCTAGACCTCGAATAAGAAATTCAACAGACCGTAAGTTCCTGTCCTATAAATTTAGATAAGAATCAGCAGCTGAACAACAGATACGAGAACAATACTCGAAACAAGGTAGAATTAAATATTCAAAACAATTCTTCAGAAAAAAATTATCACCGAAAGTCTTTAAATACTTTCTCAATAAGCCGATTTTTTGGTACAATTGAAAAAGAAATAGTCCTGATGTGTTTCTAAAGAGGAACTTTGCTGTCAGAAAATATCATACTTAAATTTTTGAGTCATACAGTGTTAAAGAAACATTAGCAATGCTGAGATCTGAGATCTTAATGTTGAGGAGCCACTGTCCTTGATCTAATTACAATC
>NC_090748.1:32806434-32833934 GCF_036898095.1 Palaemon carinicauda
AAACATGTACCGAAAAAACAATAAACAACAGACATGCATACCAAGAGACAGAAGGATCTTATTTCAGAAAATTAGAAAGTGGAAGAAAAATCTTGCAAAAGGAAAAAAATGTATGGAAAATGATGGAAATAATAAGTAAGATAGAAAATGCAAAACAAAAGATTATAGAATAGAAAGAAAATGAAAATAAAGGGCTTAGAAGAAAGGACACTTCAAAAAAAAAAAAAAGTAAGAACAAAAAATTTACTCTTTTGCAAAAAACATGAATAAAGGGAGATTAGAAATATGCCCTCTAGGAATTGAAGGACAGTTAACGAAAGAAAAAGGAAAAATGCAACATATTAGCAGAAAAATATAAGAGTGAGTTCACGCCAAGAATTGCGAATAAGAATAATGAAACAGAAATGAGAGAAGAAAATGTTGAATATCTAACGGATATAGATATTTATGAAGCAGATATTGTCAAGGCTATAAGCGAAATTAAAAATGGATCGGCAGCCGGACCAGATGGAGTCCAAGCGATTTTGTTAAAAAAAAGCTGCACACACTATCGCGAAGCCGCTTGCAATACTGCTAAGACAAAGTGTAGATATGAGCGAGATATATGTTAAACATAAAATAGCTTATATAACCCCTATTTTCACAAGTGGATCAAGACTAGAGGCAAGCAATTATAGACCTGTTAGACTAACATCACATATTATGAAAGTGTATGAGAGGGTATCAAAATAAAATAATGAATCATTTGGTTAAAAATAATTTGTTTAATATAGGTCAACACGGTTTTGTGGCCGGAAAAAGTATACAAACCCAATTGATAGCACACTATGAAAACATACACAAAAGTATGATAAATGAAAAAGACACAGATGTGATCTATTTAGATTTTGCAAAAGCCTTTGACAAGGTGGACCATAATATATTAGAGAAAAAAATGAGAAAGCATAATATTGTAGGAAAGATAGGAAAATGGGTAAAAAATCCTGCAAAATAGAAAACAGATAGTGGTTGCAAATGACGTGCCACAATATACGGTATTAACTGCACTGCTGTTTGTTATTATGATCTCAGACATAGACTGTGATGTTAAAAACCCCGTAGTGAGAAGTTTCACCGATGGCACAAGAATAAGTAGATAAATTACTTGTGATGAAGATAGGAACTCACTACAAAGAGATCTAAACAAAATATATGAAGGAACAGAGATAAATAAGATGGTATTTAACACCTATAAATTCGAATCAATAAATTATGGAAACAGAGAAGGAATGGTATATGCATACAAGGGACCTAATAACGAGACAATCACAAACAAGGAAGCAATTGAAAACCTTGGTGTAATGTTAAATAGGATTATGTTATGCAACGACCAAATAGCAACACTGTTGGCTGAATGTAAAGTAAAATGGGAATGTTATTCTGACACTTTGAAACAAGAAAAGCTGAACATAAAATTATGCTTTACAAAACTTATGTACGTAGTACACTCGAGTACTGGAATGTGATATGGTACCCACACTACCGAAAGGATATTGCACAAATAGAGAGTGTAACAAAGGTCTTATACTGCTAGAATAGAAGAAGTTAAGGACCTTGACTACTGGGAAAGACTGCAATTTTCAAAACTATACAGTCTAGAAAGGAGAAGAGAACGCTACATGATAATGCAAGCATGGAAGCAAATAGAAGGAATTATTGAAAACATCATGGAGTTAATATATTAGAAAGAGCAAACCGAGGTAGATTAATAGTGCCCAAAACTATACCAGGAAAACTAAGGAAGGCGCACAGGATATTAATCCACTACGCACCAGCATTGATAATGCAGCGACTATTTCTTGCGCTGCCAGCTCATCTAAGAAACATATCAGGAGTGAGCGTAGACGTGTTTAAGAATAAGCTTGATAAATACCTAAGATGCATCCCAGACCATCCAAAACTGGAATATGCAAAATACACCGGAAGATGCATTAGCAACTCTCTGGTGGATATACGAGGTGCCTCACACTGAGGGACCTAGGGGAACCCGAACATAGAATAAGGTAAGGTAAGGTAAGTCTCTCTCTCTCTCTCTCTCTCTCTCTCTCTCTCTCTCTCTCTCTCTCTCCATACAGCTTCTCGGGACTGAACTGGAATGTAGCTACTACCATATATGATAATTCTGACGTTTTATAATAAAAGGGTAAAACAGTCCAATGAGGAAAAGTATACATCCCATTCGAAAATATGAACATTCAAATACTGCATTATTTGGTATGAAAACCATAAACTTGTAAGTTTATTATTCATTAGGAAACACTTTTAGCTCTAACATGAATCTTTTTAATCATAAGAATATCTGAGGAGAATCATAATTTCTTGAATTTGATAAATATATATATATATATATATATATATATATATATATATATATATATATATATATATATATATATATATATATATATATATATATATATATATATATATATATCCATAAGATACCCATGGCTTTTGCTAGCTAAAATCTTGTTTCTAGTAAGAGAGGAAAAGTCATTGGAATACACTGAAAGTATATTTGGACTGGTACTTTAGTACTGTATTTATATTAAACCTGGTATTTATCTGAATATTTTCCTATATATCCAAACTCCCACACAATTCTTGGTATCTTTCTGACAAAAATTTACATTTATTAGGCCTATAAACAAGTTTCAAACTCCAACTATTAGCAAATGAAAGAAACATGACTATTACGGAATTGGCTATAATTTATAAATTGTTGAAATGTAGTGTGCTAAAATTAGTATTTTTCGAATGAGTTATACTTGCAGGTAAATTTCAGTACTTTAAAGTATTTTTTATTAGGTATATATTTTCTTTTAGATATATCATGTAAGATTTGACGAAATACCAACTTTATAAGTATAATTTTTCCTTAAATCAATAATGTAGGCTACTTTTCCACGATAGAGAGAGTGAGTACTCTTGATACCGACTAAATGCAATGTAAAATACTAAAAAGAATAACTAAACGGCGTTATGTTTTTATATTGTATCAATGAAATTAAAAGTCCTATCTTTTTTATTCCTAAAATTATGCTCGCTTTAAAATATTGACAGCAGAATGGTTTCTGCGCCGAGAATTTGATGACATCACAAGCAAAATAAAGCAGACATGGTGTTTTTGGGAGATAACGATAGGAACAATAAGCATGAAAACAGAATAATAAACATTATTACTTATAATTAGAGGATGAGATCCCATTCAAATTGATGAATTTTGATTTTGCTCACATTCCCCCCCCCCCCTTTTTTTTTTTCTTTTTGACATTAATGAACATCAAAAGTTCGGTCTATTCAAATACTGTAGAGACTAAAAAGGGGATTACACGCAAAATGCTATTCAGTCTCCGGCGAGAAGTACCAATTTTTTATTTACTTATTTATTTATCATTTTTTTTTTTTTTTTTTACATTTGTTAGCGTCATACAGACGTTCAAAGCATCATTTCAAATTTTCCCCCCTTTTTCTTTATCTTTGTTTGATTCACAATTTCAGTCATTTTTCTAACTAAATGGACAAAAAGTAGGTGATTCTTACACGTTCTTTCCACTTTGTTGAGAGAGAGAGAGAGAGAGAGAGAGAGAGAGAGAGAGAGAGAGAGAGAGAGAGACAGGACACTATTATCTTCTGTTGAGGACTCAATCAAAACATCTCGATCCTAGCTGATATGCAACATCACAGCATTTACAGCCAATAAAGAGGAAGACTGGGATGCGTTGTAGTGCTATTAGGGAACCTCGGGGGTTACTGTAACCATTACTCAAGGGATTTTGCTACGTTCCTTCTACACTCAGGTGCACCCACTCGTTAGCCTTTTACGGTACCTTCAATCAAGCTTCCTCGCCTCAATGTTACTCTTAAGAATATTCTAAATTACATAATTTTACAAGGTTGCACTTGGACTTTGAAGGGCCTCCCAGGTCTTACCTTAGCCCCATATGGATCATATATATTGATAATAAATTGTGTTTAGAGAGAGAGAGAGAGAGAGAGAGAGAGAGAGAGAGAGAGAGAGAGAGAGAGAGAGAGAGTCCTGTTTTCCCGGAAGAGATTGGAATAGATAAGTTGATCAGCCGATGATTATGGCACGCCAAATCGACTCCCACGGAATTGAATCAGTTCAATAATCAATTACACGATGGCCTTGGATCCTATAGAAATAACAACCACTAATCTTGTGAAAATATTTACAAAAACTGAAAAACAAAATAAATGAAACAGAAAATTGCCAAAATTGTGTTATACCCAAACTCTGTATTCTTAGTAAAATATGCCTAAGAAATAAATGTCTAAGATAATATAGAAAGTATCCTATTCTTGAAAACTTCAAGCCATCTTCTGAATAGAGAAAAGACAAATAGAATGAACAGCGCTATACACACCGATTGTCATATGAAGCATAAGTCTGTAGAGATCAGCAGGAGAACCCTTGGGCCAGAGTAATTTATTATAACGCAGTTTGCGAATAAAGAAAGCGTGTTTAAAAGTTTAAAGCCGCTCATGAATGGTAAGGGCAAGAGACTGATCATATATACATAGGGTTAGCGCCCAACACCCCTCTCCACCCAAGCTAGAAACAAGGAAGGCTAGGCAATGGCTGCTGATGACTCGGCAGATAGACTTATAGGCTCCCCCAACCCCCCATCCTAAGCTCACAAGAATGGTGCTATTGTAGCGACCAAAGAAACTAACGACTTTGAACATGAATTGAATCCCTGTCTGGCGTTCACCAGTCAGGGACGTTACCACATAGGCCACCACAACTCTATATGTGAAACCTGAAGATGTTTCTCGTCATCATAACATCAAAACGTCTTGCATATATGATAGAAAATTTATGAAAAAAATTTCATAATTCCCTGGTATAATATTATAATTATCTTAATTAGAAGTGAAGTTATAGTATTTAGTAGAAGGAATCGTCCTCTCATGCGGAATAAACCAAAATACCTTAAACTTGCATTTCACGTTAATTAAAGTTAGATCAAACGCGAGATTATGTGAGAAAATGGTAACAATAAACATGGTTGGAATATGATGATTAAAGATAAAAAAAAAAAAATGGAAATGACAAATAGTCACCATGCATAAATTTGCATTGGGAATCTAGCTATAGTATTTAAAGAATTTTACAGTGATCTTGAGTAAGGCGCACACACACATACACACGCACACACACACTCATATATATATATATATATATATATATATATATATATATATATATATATATATATATATATATATATATATATATATATATATATATATATATATATATATATATATATATATATATATATATATATATATATATATATATATATATATATATAACACCAACTATAGATGCAGCTGTTTCTAGTCCACTGCCGAACAAAGTCCTCAAACATACCAATTCATGTCCTGGGGGTGGGCCAGTTTTGAATACTGGACTCGCTAGTGTGGACTATTGATGGTGGAAGATTTTCATCTATATATATATATATATATATATATATATATATATATATATATATATATATATATATACATATATATATATATATATATATATATATATATATATATATATATATATATATATATATATATATATATATATATATATATATATATATATATATATATATATATGTATATATATATATGCATATATATACATATATATATTTATATATATATACATATATATATATATATATATATATATATATATATATATATATATATATATATATATATATATATATATATATATATATATATATATATATATATGTGTGTGTGTGTGTGTGTGCGCGTGTGTATGTGTGTGCGTGGTTGTGTGTGTATGTGATATTTAAAGTGAGCAAGTGTCAAGTACCAATTACATTATTTAGGAGGTTACGTCTAATTATAATTCAGGTGAGTGTCGGCGTAACATATAGTGCAAAATAATCATCATGGTGCCAGAACAGTCAGTAAGCACTAGAGATAAACCTTTATTGGAATTTTATGCCTACATTAATAGGATTTTATACTAAGCGGATTTCTTGGGGAATCTAATATTATATAAGTTCCCGTTCAGATACATTTCAAGAAAATTATTGGGTCCTTTGACTGGCCAGATGGTATTCGATTGGATCACTCTCCTCTCTCTTCTACGCATGATATCACTAAACTAACTAAACAATACTTCTTTGCTCAAGGGGTTTACTGCTGCACTGTAATTGCTCAATAGCTACATTCCACTAGGTAATGATAGAAGAGACTCTTAAGCTATGGTAAGCAGCTCTTTTACAAGAAGAGAAATCCAAAATAAACAAAATTTTCTCTAGTCTTATGTAATATCATAGCTCTGTACCAGCGTCATTTTGTTTGAGGATACACTAAGGTACACTATTCTGTTTGTTTTTGCTCCCTCCTAGTTTTTAAATAGACCATTGGACAGGCTTAATAGAAGGGCCATGGGTGCCTGCTGGTTTATCAAGAGGTTTTCCCTTCTGTTCCTATATTTTCCTCTTTAGCATTCCTTTTCAAAAACATCATTACTAACATTCCTTAATAGTATCATGGAGGGGACTGAGCCGTAAAAGGCATGTGAGCTTTGTCACGTTACTAAATTCTATCCGACAATTTATCTTCAGTCAATGACTTTCATGATTCGCTTTCTCTATAAGTCTGTAAATATTGCTTTTGCTATCCTATCTGTTAAGTTTGTTATCAGGTATGATGATAAATTTCTATTGCTTTCAACTCTTATTCCATCTGAAATAACGCACAAAATCCAAGAAAAGTGTGTCGGTGTCTTCGCCTGGATCGTCTAATCTATTGCAATATTCATGGATGACAAGGTGATATTAGTGACGTTTGAGGTAGTGCCAGAAGGTATGATTCTCTATTTGGCTCTGAGTCTTTGGTTTCTTAAATGAGGCACTCATCTAAACTCACTATCCGAGGCTTTAAAAGTTAATAATTTTGAAATGTGACGCTATTGCTTAGGTGATTGGAATGGGGGTGTATATTAATACTATGTACCCTGCTTATCATACGTCCATATATGAATGTGGATGGCGTAAGACGCAGGTCATAAAAGAGTATGGCATGCAAAAACACTTTTTACTGTGATCTATCGGTACCAAGACAGCGATGATGACATCTTTTACTACCTAGTATGCAACAAAGTGATAGAAAGGTGTCTTTTGTGTTTGCTTGCGATATCAATCCTCATCCTCAGTAGGGGTTAAATTCTCTTTCTTGTACTGATAGCAATGGTTGAAGACTTCTGGAATTTGCCTCTGAATCAGTCTATTAACAAATCTATAATGAAACTATTCACAAGAGTGGTAACATTTTGGTCCTGGTATGCACCAACTTCCCTGGTGTTACAATTAGTAGGATTGCTTCTGCAGTTAGGGCGTTATCATGTAAAGTATATATATATATATATATATATATATATATATATATATATATATATATATATATATATATATATATATATATATACACATATATATATATATATATATATATATATATATATATATATATATATATATATATTTATATATACACACATATATTGATATATATATAAATATATAAATATATATATATATATATATATATATATATATATATATATATATATATATATATATATACACACATATTTAAATATATATATATATATATATATATATATATATATATATATATATGTATATATATATATTTACTGTATGTATAATTTAAATGGCACTCTGAGTGACATTTTGTATTTGAATTGGTTACTATTGTTTAAAGAGTCACAGTCTGTTGTTCTCTTGAATGAAAATCTAGTAAACACAGTTCATAGGTTACTATTTTTACAAAGAAAACGTCAGATTTGACTTGAAATATCTAAACTCATATGAGAGCTGTCACACAGAAAGTTTATGATTCAACTGTAAAGGAATACACTTTAACCATAAAAGAGGAACTTTCTGGTGCTACCCTGGTACATAAATTGTGGGATATCCTGAAATCTGTACATTTTGGTGTAGACTTTACAGTCCCCCCTTTACGTTACCCAAATAGCTCAGACATACACTGTCCAAAGGAAAGGGCAACTCTTTTAGCTGATGGATTTGACATTAAACATAATAATGAGATTTTAGATCAGTCATGTTTTCCTGATGCTTAAATAACTAGTTTAGCTTTTTGGTTCTGTGAAAATTAAACGCTCATGCCAAACCTTGATATTGATGAACGATTGTCCTAAGTGATATTTTCTTTATTTTATATAGAAAACATATTTATTTGCTTCTAAGTAGCCTGGTATCCTTTGCATGTTAGAAGACCGAGGTTCCTTTTGACCTAGTTGAAGAATCGTTAATATTCCAACACTATATTAGAAAACTGGACTGAAAGATTTAATTTTTTTTTTTTACTTTCTTGCTGTGCCATTATTGGGGATGACCGAACCTCTCTAAAACAAGGAAAGAAAATATGAGGAATGTTATCGTGGTGGTTCAAATGAATTCTAGGAATTCAATTATATATGATAACAAGTTTAAGACGTTATCGATGTCTGCTGAACTGCGTAATCTGCCCTTTGGCGAAATTTCATGTAGAGAATCAAGTGCTAGGTAGTGTTTATGTCATTGTAAAATAGGATGCTTTTAGGCTAATGTTGTAATATATATACATTTTTTTATTATTTGATACATCTGATGTTGTAATATATAAAGTGTCAGTATTACGTGCGATTATTATTTTGTTAGGGTTACCATTTAGTCACTAATTGCCGGGTAGAACATCTGTAGCCACAATAATGTAGGCATACAGTCTTATACAATTTTGGTAGAAAGAAACTACAATAAATTATTTTCCCCATAACATTTATGAAATATTAATTTTTCATACTACATATTCCTAGTGCTTCCAGATTTATAAGAAAAAAAAATACCAATTGTTATATTTTGAAGGAATATGAATAGAAATCTAATTAGCATCAAACTAGTTCCTGAAAAACTTTATAGATATGATACAAACAGACAAGCAAATTACATGGGCGGGGTAGGAGTAACAACAGCAGAAGACAGGCAGGCAGCAACAACTACAACATCATCGGCATCAACAGCAACAACAACAACAGCAACAACAAAAACAACAGCAACAGCAACAACACCTTCAACAAAAACAAATACAAAAACAACAGCAACAACAACATAAGCACCAACACCAACAACACCACCACCACCAAAACCATCAACACCTACAGCAGCACCACCATCAAAACCAACAACACCATCAACAAGAACAACACCATCAACACCAACAACAACACCATCAACAATACCATCTTTTTTTTTTCTTTTTTGCTTGTCTAAGAAAAATATAAATATCTTTTGTTTTATTTAATATATTTTATTCAATAAATGGTACCAGAGAATTGATAACAGGAAAACAATTTTCAAAGGTAAAATTCTCCTCGAGAGATCCCAGAGCTTCATAAACATAATAAAACCAGAGAATTTGAAAGGACAAAACTGATCATTAGGAATAGTTATTTACTCCTTAAGTAGAGAAAGCGTATAAAGCCAGTCTTTTTGCAATGCATGTCATCCCTATTTTCAGAAAGATAAAATATTGAAAAAATATTTCGGAACAATTAATTAACAGAGGTATTACTAAGTATCCTTTCACGGAATTACTACAAGTAATAACGTTTTAAGAAAACGAAACTAAAAGAAAAAAAAAATCAACCAGGAAAAAGATGCCAAAAGAGATGAGTGATTACGCGAAAAGATTGATACAAGGTCTTGCATATCAACACCGTGAATGGCTTGATGTGGAATTATGGAAGGTAAAAAAGAAAGAAAAAACTGCCATATTTGATATGAATTAAAAAAAAAAACACACAAAAATAATATAACAAAAAGTAATGGAGAGTATTTTATGAGCATTTATTTTGTGGAAAAGGCATTTCGTTACACTATATTAATTTTCTGGCTACAAATCTGGCTGGTGAATTTCAATAGACTTCTGTGATCATTGGATGACATAAGTATTATTTTTTAATTATTGAAATATGTTTACGAAACTTGTATTTTGATTGATTGATACATAGATAGACCTACACTTTATCTATATATCGCTTATGAAACACTCACGTTAACCTTGAATTTATTTTTATCGGTAGGTAGTTTGCATAACTGCTATCTGCCTTTTCCTAAATTTCCTGCTTATACTGTACTTTTCATTTAATCATCTAAAACCTCTAATTATATGATTAGTACTGTAGGAGATACAAATCTTGTTATTCTGTTGTGTGCGCGTGCGTGCGCGTGTGTGTGTTTGTATGTGTCTGTGAGCAAAGCTGATCTAGCGTACTCTGTTTTATCGATCTTGTGATGAATTAAATATTCTACCTTTCCAGGAAGTTTCATCTTAATTAAATTAATTTTTGTTTCATATCTCTTTTGCCCACTAGACGGATCTCCTTACTACAAAGGGATCGTAGAGTAGAAGATTGGATAACGTAAATAATAGTTCTTTTAAAGAATTAGAAATTAACATAACATGGCTCTGAAGTATTTTCAAATAACAACTACATTTTTAATAATATATTTTTTTTTTTCTGATAAGTTTTTGTTTGCTTCATATGCGACTCTAAATGAATGTCATAATAAGGACTGTTGAGTATTTTGATAACTAAAGGAAGGGAAAAGGAAGTATGTTAACATAACTTTGCACACATGTTTTATATACTTGTCAATAGGAGTTTTGTAGAAGAAAACATTGTTTTTTTTTTCTTTTATCATCCCATAAAGACATAGCTTTGCTCTTTCTGATCTTGTATGTTCTTTTCTTCATGCATGTTCTTTAAATGCTTTATCCAAGAGTTTAGAAGTCTATTGAATAAGAAAAAAAAATCCTCTACCACCTTTGCTCTGGAGCCCTTCCTTTATCTACGGCTAAAAAAAATTCGCAGCGCATCATTCAATTACTCTCTAACACTTTCAGATTTCAATACTGTTAGCACCAATACTAGATCTTCTAGCTACTAAATTCTTGAAACTTTCTATCATAATACTCTTTTTGTACTCTAACATTAACTCTGAGTATTTGAATAATTCACGTCTGACTTTACTATAAAATCAATCTTCCCATTTACATTTATCTTTGTGTTCATATATAATCCTCTCCATAAACAAAAACATAGTCAAAAATAAGTTTTCCTTTCTTCACTAGCATTCCTTTGCTTTTTTATTTGTTTTCTATTTTTTTTATCTTTATAAATTCAACCTTTTGACCTACAACTATGCTTCACTTATTCTTAATCAATGCTTTTCTTTTTATCATTTCATTTTCTTTTATTATACCATCGTAGAGGTCCAATCAAAAGACCCTTCGTTCCTGTCAGTGAAAACCCTCATATCTGTTATTTAATTATAGGCCACTTTTCCTCAGAAAGCTTTCATAATGATAAGTACTAATTATTATTCCACGGATTTTCATTCTTCATACGAAGATGTCGGCATTACATAAGCAGGTAAATATGAATATTTAAATAGATATGATTAGCCAAACATTGGTAAAAGATAATCAAATATATCACTTCATGATATCGCGCATCAAGCCTAGGAAAACATTAACAAATTAAGTGGACCCGGGAAATACAAAATCTCACCAACAAACACAAAACAGCAACGCTTATTTTTGTGAAAATATTCGATATATGCTCTATAAGTTCCTTCCCGAGAATACAATTGCTAGAATATATTTAGTTTCCCATCTTCATTGCCCTTCTTGGTAGCGTCTATTCAAATGTTGCTAACGATGCTTGGTTACCCGGAAGACAAAAGAAAAATATCATGTGCAGTCACCATTTGATATTCATGCACGATTTGCATTCGGAAATACCTTTGTGTTTTCACTTCTTTGGACTTTTAGGTTCAAACAGGAAAAAAAAATACTTTCACATCACAGAATTGTTTATTTTTAACCCTGGATAGGTACGCTCCTCGGACACCCTTTTAAGGGTATACTCGGTCGCGCGCGACCCCAACGCAAAAAAAAATTCTTGAAAAATCTTTTTTTGCAGTAACCTCCTTTTTTTTTTGCCAAAAAAAATTCAATGAATGCTTAAAACTACTGTAAAGATAAATACTACTCATCTGCAGAAAAACTATTTATTATAAATATTTAAAAAAAAGTAGAAAAAAAGACCTTACATAAAAATTCATAAAAAAAAAATTTACTCTTATTTACAAAAATCCTTTTAGGAATTGATTCTTGAATGTTTAGGACACACCTTGATATATTTTGGATGAAGTTTGACCCATGGAGGTGAAGATCTGAAATGAGAAAAAAAGGGTAACTTTTTTTGGCCAAAAAAAAATGTGTCCAAATTTCATGAATTTTTTTGGGGTACCCAAATGATATAGGAATTGGCTAATTTTTTTTTTCGGGAATAAACATATGTTATCCTAAAATAGAAATATGTAAAAAAATCTTCATTATTTTGTAAGTTACATTTATATCAGGGGCCATATCTAAAGGTCATTTTTTGAGTACTTAGAAATTTCGTAAAAAAATACATATATTTAATATATAATATGATATTTATGCAGGTAAAAATATACCAAAATATCACAAATTCTATAGGGAACAAGAATATATATAGATAGGGCAACTTACGCTTCGGATATGTCCACAAAATGGCCGCCAACCACACTGACTCAGACTCCCTAATCTGCCACCTGAAATGTAGGAAGGGTATGTCAATTTCAAGGTGTTATTTGCTAATCTAATTATTTTTGGATATGCATAAAAATTGTATGGTGGGTTGCTGGATGATTGTCGATTATTTTACGAATATAAGATTAGAATTGTGACCCAAAAAAAAATTTTTGAAGGCAAATAAAATCTAAAAAAAAAATTGTAAAACAATAATAATATTTTAGCTAATAAGATTTGATGATATTCAATCAAAAAAGAAGTAAAAAAAATTTTCATGTTGTAACTTACAAATAACGCTGTGTTACAGTTTGGACAGACGCTACAGTTTGGACAGAGGACACTCTGGTGGATCAGACAAACAGGACTCTTGCACAGGAGACATGCAGTGTTTGTCTTGCGGTCGTCCCTAGGTGGGCAGCTGTGACAGCAAATCCTTTTAGGGAGTTTTATGTGGCCAACGGCAATTCGAGGTCTTGGTGGTTCCTGCTCAGGTATCTTGAAAGTATCCACCATGATTTGACGGAGTCCCTTCGACAAACTGTGTGACGTTAGATACCGATGTATTGCCTGGGGAGCACACAACTCGTAGGCGATATCTCTGAGGAACGTTCGCTTTGGCATTGTCTTGGCAAAGGGCAAGCACGTATAGAGAATATAAGAATCTACCATTATTATATTCAATATCCCGTAAAAGAGAGTAAGAGGCCAGCGTCGTGACTTACGAATACAATTAGATGTAGAATACATCTGGTCGAATGTGTCTACACCTCCTTTGGTTGCATTATAAAACATCTGAATGTTGGTCTTCCTTTTTTCGACTTCAGACGGATCATGATGCAGGGAACTCAACAGCATCACCTTTTTAGTCCTACTAATTTGCTGACACTGTAGAGTTAGATTGTGTTCGTAATTGAACACTGTCACTGAGTCCTTTGGGGGAAGCACCTTCTCCATAAGTTCCTTAGGAATATAAGGCTTTTGGCGAATGGTGCCACACAAATGCATGTCCTTATCCAAGAGTGACAAAGCGAGCGGTAGCGTTGTGAAAAAGTTATCCGTCGTCACTGTGCTCCCTCTTCTCTGAAAAGGTGCCACAAGATCAGACGTCAAAACTTCTCCAAGCGTCGATCCTCTTGGTATCTGGACAGTGTCCTTCCCCAAGTAGGCAATCGCATTACACATGTAATGGGTATCGGCATCACACGCCAATACAATCTTGATACCATACCTAAAAGAAGGGAAATGGAATTAGTAACTAATAAAGGTAAAAAGATAAAAACAAATAAAAAAAAATACACAATATACAATTATATTATTAATCAATATAGTAATAATAATAATAATAATAAATATATAAGAAAAACATTTACAAATACGAAAGATAAATTATCAGATAAATAAATGAACAAGTTATACATAGATAGAGATAGATAGAGATAGAATAGATGATATATTATAATTTAGATACATAAATCATATAGCAAGTTCTTTACTTCACAAACTAGATATATATATATATATATATATATATATATATATATATATATACATATATATATATATATATATATATATATATATATATATATATATATATATATATATATATATATATATATATATATATATATATATATATGTATATATATATATATATATATATATATATATATATATATATATATATATATATATATATATATATATATATATATATATATATATATATATATATATATATATATTTATATATATATATATATATACATATATATATATATATATATATATATATATATATATATATATATATATATTTATATATATATATATATATATATATATATATATATATATATATACATATATATATATATATATATATATATATATATATATATATATATATATATATATATATATATAAATATATATATATATATATATATATATATATATAATATATATATATATATATATATATATATATATATATATATATATATATATATATATATATATATATATATAATAATAATAATAATAAATAAAAAATTGTTTATAAATACAAAACAATAATAACATGTGCAAATATAAAAAACAAAGAATTGTACTTACTTAGCAGGTTTATTTGGAATGTACATCTTGAATGGACAGCGCCCCCGGAAAGGGACAAGCTGTTCATCCACAGTCAGATGTGGTCGTGGGCTATAATTGCTTCGACAATTGGTCACCACGTGATCGAAGAGTTTTCAAATGGGTGCGAGGCGATCCATTTTCACCCTCTCTACTCTGGTGGCCGAATCATCGAAGCGAATTACCCTCACCAACAGGGTGAAACGACGCTCATTCATTGTACATCTGTACAAAGGATTTCCCTCTGTGAGGTTCCACATGTCCCAGGTCGGTGTATGGTTGTCCGCCCGCACTGACGTCATTATTAGGATACCAATAAACGCCTTCAGTTCCCTCAGGTCAATGTCCCTGAGGGCAACGTTGCCCTTATGAAGGTAATGACTCCTCAATAGGGCAAGGCGTTCATTAGAATGCAAAACAACTTCGGCTAGCATGCGGTCGCTCAAAAAGAGCGAGAAAATGTCGGACACTTTGCTCGTTCCCAACGTGAGAGAAGTGGGACCCCCAGGCTCAATCCTTGGTGTGAACATATGGGGGAGGGTGGGATTTGGGTCTATGCCAAACAGTACCGTCGCGACCTTGAACCGATTCAGCATCTATCTGGGTGATTGCCATCCCCCTGGCTGCCTGTAGATCCCCCCTTTTCCTCTTTCTGCTTGTCTCCTCCACTGGCGTGAGCTGAGGTACCGTTACTGGGGGCTGACCACGTGAAGTAGATGGCACAGGAGTTGTTATTGTGCTGGCTGGGACAACATGAGAACCAGAAGCCCCAACCCCCTCTTCCTCCCCCACATCGTCGTCGGCTTCTCCATCTCCATTCCCTAAGCCAATAATTTCAGGATTTTGGGTCACCTCCTGTTCCTGCCTGACCTCCTGCTCCAACTCATCGACATTTACATATTCATCGTCAGTGACGTCATTGATCTCCAATGCATCATCCACATCACTATCAAACTGCTCTAAGAGCTGATTTATGGCCTAAAAGCCCAATGGTTGTCTCCCGCTCGCCATTTTGATAACTGCAAAGAATTAGAAAAAATTAGCATTCGATGAAAAATAGATCCCCTACCAATATATCTAAGGCAAAAAAAACAATGTCATGCATGGGTAGCCAGATCATCTAGAGAAACTTTCCAACACTATAAAAAAATAAGTTTTGCGACACTACTTGCCAATTCCTTACGGTAACACGACTAAGCAAAAAAATGCAAAACAAATAAAAAGGGGCACTCGATGAAAAATGACAACGTGCTAATGGTGGTCATTTCAGAAAAAAAAATTTCAGCCACGTGCTAGGCAAACCATCAAGGGACATTTTCCGACAAATAAACATCTAAATGAATCATTACTCTGTGATAGTTCCTTAGTACGTAGTCATTTTGAAAGAAATGGGATAAAACGAAAAAATGGCAATCACAGGAAAATCAAACACATACCTATATATACGCCATATCTGGCTAAAAAAAAAAGATAGGCATGGGTAGCCATATCATCTAGAAACACTTTCCAACAATATAAAAATATAAGTTTTGCGACACTACTTGCCAATTCCTTACGGTAACATGACTAAGCAAAAAAAGGCAAAACAAATAAAAAGGGGCACTCGCGGAAAAATGGCCAACATTCTAATATAGAGCATCTCAGATAAAAAAAAAGACATGCACGTAGTAGCCCTACCATCAAGACACACTTTCCAACAAATAAACATGAAAAAAATCAATACTATATGGCAATTCTTTACTCCGTAGTAAATTTTTACAAATATTGGAAAAAAACAGAAATTGGCAACCGCAGGAAAATACGCCACATACCAATATCTACGGCGTATCTGGCAAAAACAAAGTCACGCATGGGTAGCCAGATAATCTATACACACTTTCCAATGCTATAAAAATAAAAGTTTTGCGATACTATTTGCTAATTTCTCACGGAAAAATTACTTAGCCAAGAAATGAAAAAAACTGAAAAAGGGGCACTCGCGGAAAAATGGCCAACATTCTAATATACGGCATCTCAGATAAGAAAAAGACATGCACGTAGTAGCCCAACCATCAAGGCACACTTTCTAACAAATAAACATGAAAAAAAATCAATACAATATGGCAATTCCTTACTACGTAGTAAATTTTTACAAATATTGAAAAAAAACAGAAAGTGGTAACCCCAGGAAAATACGCCACATACCAATATCTACGGCGTATCTGACAAAAACAAAGTCACGCATGGGTAGCCAGATCATCTAGACACACTTTCCAACACTAAAAAGCAAAAATTTTGCCACACTATTTGGCATTTTCTTACGGAAAAATGACCTGGCCAAAAAATGCAAAAAACTGAAAAAGGGGCACTCGCGGTAAAATGGTCCTCGTGGTGATGAACGGCATTTCAACTAAAAAAAAAAAAAACCTGCACATGGTAGCCAAACCATCCACCAAGACTTTCCACAACTGATAACCTATACAAGTTGCACCATTCTACGACAATTTCATAATACGTAATAACTTTGATAATTATGCAACTTACCTATATATATATATATATATATATATATATATATATATATATATATATATATATATATATATATATATATATATATATATATATATATATATATATATATATATATATATATATATATATATATATATATATATATATATATATATTGTTATTCCTGGCGGTCATTGCATCCCGACAGCAAAGACCAGTCGACATGCTACAAGCATTGGGACCCTATCCAGAACCTCACCCCCCCAAAAGAAAATCCTCTACCAGTCTCCTCCCCTGAGATCTCATTTTAATACATATTTAACACACATGGCCGTTAAACGCTGCCACACGGGATCCAGGAAAAGTCACGAGGCCTATTGATGGGGGGTGTCGGGAGACATGACAAAGGCCGATGACCAGTGGCACAGGGTCAGGCCAATTGCCCCTAATCCCCGAAATTGGGGACCAAGTGGGGTTAAGTTGACCTAGGAACAACTGGGCATCCTTCTTCGCTAATCAACTTCCATGAGAGGAACATCATCCTCCTTCGCTCTCAAGACTCCATCAGAGCAGTACCTGTGACACGTCTTCCACAAGGGAGGAAACAGAGTCCTTTTTATCAAGGTAAGGTGTCTGTTCATTGAGATCCTCATCATCCTTATCCAGCCTTCCATCCCTTCTTTATCACATCCCATTTTTTCCTTTTATCCTTTAACGAGAGATCCTACCCACTGACCTTTCATTATCCCAATCAAGTGCCCTAACCACGTGTGCTGTTTGCTCCTAGCCTTAATTAACTCATCCTATGACAGTGTTGATTCACACATGTAGTGTTTAAATTCCTCAGTTTGTCCTTTTGTTTAATTTGCTTAAAGGTTGTAACCATACAACTTCATGGTGTTCCCAGCCTGTAGAAGTAAGTGATTGGTTAATAATTTATCTTATTTCCCTTACCAGGGAATGATATTGCTGTGCTGGAACCTTCCACGGCCTACCCAACTCCACGTGATAATATTGCGAGAATCCAACTCCCTGTGAAGTTCCTCGTGGCTTAACTCGAATATAGTTATCTGTTGTGCTCCCTTTCTTATTAATTTTCATCGAATTATTTTTGTATATATATCTATTTTGACGGTATTCCTTGTGTTATTGGTGACTGGAGACCTTCCCATTGCTCTTCTCTTTTTTTATTGCCCTGAGTTCCTTAAGCAAGGACAGACTCACAAGCACGGGCGTTACAAAATTGGTGGAATTGATGGAATGGAAAGGAAGTGTGACTGTAAGTACCAATTTACACCCAGCCACTGGAACGTCTGAGCTGGAGAAAGACGAGACTTTTCCAAGTTGATCTTGAATCCTAGGTGTTCCAGGAACCGGATCACTTCCTTGGAGGCTTGCGTGCACTCCTCCTTGGATGCTGCCCACACTAGCCAGTCGTCCAGGTAGGCTACCACCTGAATTCCTTTTAGGCGTAATTGATGAATGATTGCATTCGCAAGATTGGTGAATACACTTGGAGCTATGTTTAGGCCAAAGGGCATGGCTCTGAAGATGTACTGTCTTTTCCGTAGTTTGAACCCTAGGTAGGGGGAAACTTGACGGTTGATTGGGATGTGCCAGTACGCAACAGTCATGTCTATGGAGACTGTATATGCCTGTTTGGGCAAAAGGGTCCTTATGTGTTGAAGTGGTGATAGGTCCAGAATGACTCTGAGCTTTTCTGAGTCCTTCTTCGGAACAAAAAATAGCCTTCCTTGGAATTTGATGGACTTCGCCCTTCTTATAACTCTTGTTTAAGAGTTACTGAACATATTCTTCCAATATGGGGGTTGAGTGTTGGAAGAATTGAGGGAAGTTTGGTGGAGTTGTGTTCCAACTCCACCCTAGTCCATTCTTGACTAGGCTTTGGGCCTAGGGATCGAAGGTCCAGCGACCCCGAAAGAGGAAAAGTCTCCCTCCTACCGGTAGCATCTCACTTTGAGTGCTGGTTGGAGGATTTACCTCCTTGGCCACGTCCACATCCACCTGTTGCTCCTGCCTCTGGAAGGGTGTTTAGAGGATCCTCAAAAGGAACCTCGAGACTTCGGCCTAAAGGTCGTTGACTGCCCTTCGAAAGCTGGGGTGAAAGCGGGCAACTGTGTCGCCACCGTCTGGGGCACCAGCTGGAAGGTGGTGGTTGGTTGTGCCACCGTCTGTTGCACCGTGGCCATGGGAAGCTGTTGTTGTTGCCTGGGATGAGAGGGCACTCATGGTCATTTTGTCTTCCTTTTTGGCTGGGGACCCTCTTCAGCGAAAGACTATTCTTGGCGGACAAGCCCTATTCTCCGTTGCGGCTTTGTTCACGACCTCTTTGACCAATTCGCTTGGGAAGAGGTCTTTTCCCCAGATGTTGGAAGCTATCAGCTTCCTTGGTTCGTGCCTCACCGCAGCCGAGGCAAACACGAACTCCCGGCAAGCCCTTCGGGCTTTAATGAAATTGGACAGGTCTTTGGTGACCGTCGCCAAATGAGCCTTGGAGAAGACCATGTACATGTTGGGGGTTTCCGAAATGCTTGCCATTGTCTCAAGCCCCGTCTGCAGTGACATAGAGGTGGCAAGACGATCTTTTGTCTCCTGCTCTCTGCGCAGGAGAAAGTCTGACAACTTCAGGAGGTCTTCACCGAATTGTCGTCCGGCAATGTCTGCCTCCAGCTTCCCGACTGTGAAAATGTTGTGAACATCTTTCCCGTCCGCATCATCCGATGGGAAGGCGAGGGAAAAGGGTCTACACTCCTCGAGTGTAGGACAAGGTTTCCCTGCCTCAACCGCCTTTAAAGCAGCCTTAAACCCTTTGTCCATAAAGGGAAAGGCACAAGAGGGATCAGCAATAAAGGAAGGGTGCTTCTTGCTGAGAGCTGTCACCTTGTAGCTAGTAAAGGCCCTCTCTTTCAAGGTGTTGGTAAATAAGGCCTGGGCCTTGGGGAGGTCAAGAACGATGACCTCTTTCGGCTCTGTCTCCTCTTTGGACGAAGGTTCCGTCCTCAGGCGGACATAACAATCCGGATAGGCCCCTTTGCTGGGCCAAAACTCTACATCAGGGGTGCACAACCTTTTGAGCTACTCGGGCCACATCATCAAACATATATCTAGTCGAGGGCCACTAGACTAGATTTTACATGAAATGATAAATAGTTTGTAGAATGTTTAGAGATAAAAAAAACACAGTTGCTCACCTGTTTTGTTTTAATGAGATTTTTGACACTGAGATTCATGTACAAGTTTTTTTTTATGCTAGGATGGAAATTTGTGGTTGCCAGTATTAAAACAGAGTGCAGATTTTGATGACTTAGCCTGCTACGAATATTTGACTTGGTCTGGTTGAGCAGACTAAATGTTTGTTCACATATGTAGGTAGAGCCAAATAAGCTAGCATAAATAGCAGATTTGTTTCTCAACTAAGGAAACTGATCTTTGGCCAAGCAATTATAAAAGTTGAGCAAGTCCCCTTCATTATACTTGGTACGAAGGCTGTCATTATTCTGGAGATCAATCAGTTCGAGTTGTGCTTCGAATTCTACTTCATCAGGAGATACAGAAAAGGGGTTGCTGAACATCTTCAAATCATTGACTTGTTTCTTTAGGTCCTCAAATGGGCTCTCAAAGGCCTCCAAAAGTTTTCCTAATTTTGCTGCATAATATTCATGTCTATTGCATACTTTGTGTTTCTCACACATAAGTTTGTAATTTGGGAAGTGTCCCAACTCTCCTTTAACCATCTGTAACTGAAACAATTTTAGTTTTTGTTCGAAAGCTGTCACATAATTGGCTAGCTAAGAAATAAGTTGGTTATTCCCCTGAAGTTTATGATTCAAGTTATTTAAATGACTTGTGAGATCTACAAGAAATGACAAATTACAAAGCCAGTCAGCATTTGTAAGTTCTGGTACCATCTTATTCTTTTCATTAAGAAATATCTCAATTTCATCCAGAAGACTGATAAATCTTTTCAGCGTATTTCCCCTGCTTAACCACCTTACTTGAGTGAAAAACACAAAATCGCCATATTCTGCTTCAATTTCATCAAGAAATTGCTTGAATTGCCGGTGATGCAAAGCTGAGCGTGACTTGATAAAATTGCCTGTAGAAACTACAACTTTCATTACATGATCAAAGTCCAGTTCTTTTCCACAAATTTTTTTCTTGATGTATTATACAATGAAATTGTTTCAGTTCATATTTTCGCTCTCCAAGGTGTTTAATCAGTAGCTGCACCAATCCATTCTGCTTGCCTATCATTGCAGGAGCCCCATCAGTTGATATTCCTACTAACTTGTCCAAATCTAACTCAATTACTGAAATTTGTTCTAAAAGTCCATTAAGTAAATCACTACCAGTTGTTTACCCCTTCAATGAACTGAGCCCTACGAGTTTCTCATGAATAGAAAAGTCCTCTGTCACACCACGTACAAATACAAGTAGCTGAGCCGTAGATGTAACATCAGTAGATTCATCAGTGGCTAGGGAGAAGTACACAAATTATTTACTTTTCTCCTTCAACTGGTCTACTATATCACCCGACAAATCAACAATGCGACGTTGCACTGTCATACGATTCAAACTGATATTCTCAAACTTTTTCAAAACAGCTGGAGAAAGTTTTTGAGCAGCAAGTAGAATACACTTTTTAATGAAATCCCCCTCTGAAAATGCCTTGGAATGCTTAGCAATCAGGTTTGCAATTTCATAACTCACTTCTGTTACGTCCTGTGCCTCTTTAGTTTTCTGAATAAACATATTTATCTGCACATGAAAACCTTGCATTAGTGATTTAATTTTCTGCTTTCTTAGTTCACCAACAAATTTTTCATAAGGCTTGTCCTTTGTCAGATAATGCCTTTGCAAATTGTATTCCTTACAAACGGCCACACTATTCTGGCATATCAAGCAAATGAGTTTTTTTTTTCACTGTTTTCCACAAAGAAATATTTATCTGTCCATATTTCTTGAAATTTTCTATGTTCATCTTCAAGCTTTCTTTTTCAATTTGAGTTTTTGTCCACAGAAGTACCAGAAGCCATAGTAGCTAAGCAAAATTAATCTGAAAACACTACAATGATAAATGCCTGGCCTTGTAGCAATATCTCCTATTTTAGACTGCAAAGAAACTATCGGAGCTCAGACAAATTGGCTAACTTGGAAGGTTGCAAAATAATCATTTTACAAACTTTTTTGAACTGGAATTTAGATGTATTAGGAAACCATAATTATGAATGTAAAATATAATAAAAAAAGAAAAACAAGAAAAACAAAAACAGGTTTCGCATCTGTTTAAAAAGAAAATAGTATTCAAAATTATGATAAATATTAATTTAGATATAACTTCAGGTGGTTAACTTCCCTTCACAACAACGAGGTTACTCCCGTCTAGACAACGTTGTAGAGTCGACAGCCATACACGTTCACCTATTGTCTCGACTGCTTTCGTGTTCGAGGATGGTGATGAAATTATGAATTTAGTGAATAAACTGATTATAGATAACGAGATAATTCAACAATAACAAGAAAACACAAAGAATAATATATATATATATATATATATATATATATATATATATATATATATATATATATATATATATGTATGTATATATATATATATATATATATATATATATATATATATATATATATATATATATATATATATATATATGTATATATATATATATATATATATATATATATATATATATATATATATATATATATATATATATATATATATATATATGTACATATATATATATATATATATATATATATATATATATATATATATATATATATATATATATATATATATATATATATGTATGTCTATGTATGTACATATATATATATATATATATATATATATATATATATATATATATATATATATATATATATATATATATATATATATATATATATATATATATGCACAGACACATATATATACATACATACATACATATGTATGTGTGTGTGTGTTATATAGTACATTTTTACTATTTGTAATTATATCATAAGACGGAGTAATATGTTTATATTTATTATTTTCTTTTACTGCACAGAGAGTGATATATTGTGTTTTCTATGATAACTTCGAGGGCCGCCATGTGCTTCACTGGGGGCCGCATGCGGCCCGCGGGCCGCCGGTTGTGCACCATTGCTCTACATCATCTACTGGGACAGTGCCCAGTTTCTCGGAGAGGAAGATCTCCCCCCCCCCTGACATCGGCATATGCTCCGGATACCTCCAAGGATTGATGTCAAAGAAGGCAGGAAAATCCTGGATGTTTAGCTTCTTCAGGGGTAAACGCGTTGCCACGAACTGGTGCATCTCCGTCCGAAGAGAAGCCTCCTTCTCAGACGATTTCTTTTGCATGTCCTGGAACATGGACAAAAGCGAGTGCAACGTGCTCGTGATCGAGTCTAACTGGGGGGCAGAAGAAGAAGTCGAAGGCAACGGCTCGGCCACCGTAGCAGAAGACACCAAAATCGTTTCGGCTTTCTCGGTTTCGCCTTCAGGGGGTACGTCTTCCTCCTGTTCAAGTTCTTCTACCATGAGATTATGTTCAGTCTCCTCTGAGACAACCGACATGTTGTCCTCTAGTTGGATGCCCTTCAAGGCGTCCGATACAACAGATTTTTTTGGAATCTGGATGAGGGGAATCTCGCGTTGAGCCTGGGGAACGATTGCATCCGAAGATGCCCTAGGGAACAGACAGTCCCTCCTCCTCTCATTAGGAAGGTATGGGCCAGAGGTGCTCTTCTGAAAACCCCTGACCCATTTTCGCAGCGTCTCTCTTGCTGCATCCCTTGACTCTGTAGACTTTTGATCATCAAAAGCCTCCTTTACCAATATGTCACAAATGGTACATACCTGTGGGTCCCAATACTTAAGAGATCCCTTCATGACTGCACAGCGAGCGTGGGCCCGGCACATGTCATGGCCGCAGAAGTTCCTACAGCGGACCCTGCAGAAGTTGTTCCCGCACTCTGGATGCTCCTCCTGTAAAGAAAGAAAAGCACATAAGTATTTGGTGAAATTCTCAGATTTCATCATACATATTTTAAATAATATTTAGCTTAGGATAGGGTAAGCTAGAAAAAGGAAAATACACCTACTTGTGTCTCCTGTCCAACCCATTGCTATGACCTCCTTCAATATTGAATACTAAATTCTTAACGAATTTAAGGGAAGATAATATCTTTGGATATAAAGTGTCTTCTTAACACTGTCTTCTGGATTCTATATTGGGGGTTTGGTAATGGTTATTAACCAATAAAAAGCAGAGAGAATCGCTCTCTTAAATGTGATGGTCTCACAATAGGCTGCCCAGAAGCACCTTGTAGGTTGGAAAAAATAGTATGGGCTATAGCACTGACTGCTGGCGGCATGCCGCCAGTACTGCCGTGCCTGCCGGCATATGCCGGAATGTTCTGGGCTATTGAAGGTAAGCACCGCCTTCAGGATGATGGGCGGCAGGTTGCCGGCAGCCAAAGGATCCCTCTATCAAGTAGGATCCGCCGGCAGCCGGCGGCTAAATGTCTAGACTTTGGGTGGCCATCCGCCGCCAGACAATATAGTTGCCGGCGGCCGGTCAGAGTACTGCCGGCAGACAGGCGTCCAACATGGCTGCCGGCAGCTACGAGCTGACGGCAGTCGGCCCAGGATTGGGTAAAGCAAAGGAAAAGAAAGGATGGAGGAAGGCAAAGGCTCATCCTTGCTGGCCTTCTTCCGGAATGAGGGTTCAAATGGAAGGGGGAATTAAATTCGGGCTTCCATCCAACCATATCCCATCCATATTGGTAGCAAGGATATGGAAAGCAGTCCAAGGGAGGACTGAAAAACACTCTAAGAAAGATGAGGGTTCCAGGCAGGGAACATCAGGCCAATTCTTCAGACTACCCATAGGGTCCAATGTAGAATGACGGCCAGGGTGTGTGATGGCTAGGCCAACACAAAAAGGACAGCAGGGGGGGGGGGGGCAAGGGTCCTATAAGTGAGGTAATACCCAAAGGAACTACCGACCTGAGCGATTTTGATCCGATAGTAGACGACCTCATAGTTGGGGAATTCAATTCCCCAGGTTGGGTTAGTCTAAGCGAGAAGGCGGCACACAGGACGCAAACTCAAAAAGGGAACAGAATCTTGTACCAGAGATCTTAGGCACTGGAAGAAATCAAGTCTTTGGCTTAAGATATACCAGCACAGGACTGTCTGCTAGGCCATGGGAGGAGGAATTGTCATATAAGACCTCCAGGGTATGGACTAAGGAGGCCTAGCCTCCTGTAAAGGCAACCTAACCTGACTTGGGAAATCATTTCACCAAGACATGTGGTTGCCAAACACAGACATTCTACTCTGATGTCCCGTTCTAAGCTCAAAACCGACTTAGTGGTTAAGAGAAAGAAAACGAACACCCCAGTAAAGATTTGCCAGAACTCAGTTCAGGGCAAAGATAACCAAGGAATAGGATAGCCTAGGCTAGTCAGAGGGGAGAGGAATTGCTCTTAAAACCCACCAGGAGATTGGTATTGGCTTAAAAGGTATAGGAGGTGTCAGTCTCCCCTTAAAAGACAATACAAGAGCAATTGGGGACATATATGAAAGTATACTAAAGCCCCTAGGCTAGTAGCGTAGGTGCAGTGAGAATCGTTCACCGAAACTTTCTCGTATACTATCTTGGAAGAGGAAAATTTTATGCAGTAATATCTTAAATGTATAAAATATTGCCTGAGCTTCAATAAAACTTTACCAGGAAGGTAATATAATGCATGAAGTGTGAAGGTGCCTAGACTAGGAAGCCTAGCACTCGTGAGGCTCGATCATAATTAGCCAAATCCACGACAACAAGGGCATAATATAAGAATCCCTAGCTAAATTGCTAAATAGCTAAAGTTAAAAAGCAAGCGATGCTGGGAAAGCCGTTCTGGCTAACTAAATGTACAAGACAGAACGACAGCGTCCATGACGCCATATGGCTGGCAACAGCTCTTGTTACGTTAATTACGATCTCATTCGAAGAGTAAAACTGGCAAGAGCTTACATTTACACAATTCAAAGATATTACTTAACTTTCCAGAAGACGATGAGGCTGGTGAAGACATCATAGCAACGAAATAAGTCCAAAATAGCGAGAGATAACACGGGATAAACACCGGTCAGCAAAGCTACAAGGGAAAGAATGGCTAGATGGCACCACGCGGTGGAGGGGTGGCGCCTGTTTACAGTGGAGTAAGAGCGTTGCCTTAATAACGGCTTTCCTATATTCTTGCCACTTTCCCCTCGAAGCGAAAACAACGTGTCAAGAATACATCCTCTGATAATATGCGATATCCCTTTTTAAAAAATCTTTAAGGGATATTCACTCCAGGAGTTAGAATTCTGGATACCTTTGGTAAATTCTCTGGGATATATCACTGTAGTCAAATATAACCTAGGAAGCTACTAACGAAGCAACTTCCATCAGGACGACATGGCCTGAGCCCAAAATTATATACATATATATATATATATATATATATATATATATATATATATATATATATATATATATATATATATATATATATATATATATATATATATATATATATATATATATATATATATATATATACATATATATATATATATATATATATATATATATATATATATATATATATATATATATATATATATATATATATATATATATATATATATATATATATATATATATATATATATATATATATATATATATATATATATACATATGAGTGTGTTTTAGTGTGCGTGCGTGTGTGCATATATAATACGACTGGCGAGTTACGTAAATTCCCGAGCTTCAAATCTCACCTGCTCCATACTACATAATTTTAACACAATAGATAACCTCTAAACCCTGAGAGGAATAGGCATCATCCAGACAATAATATATATGATCACTGAATATGTAAAAGGTTTCTTTACTTTACACTCTAAATAAAACTGCGTGATTACTTGACTTTTAGCAAGAATTTTTCTTCAATTAACCTCCTACTTCCTTTCTTAATCAGGGGAAATGAGCAAACCAATGAGAAAAGATTGTTTAATG
>NC_090748.1:32838934-32846434 GCF_036898095.1 Palaemon carinicauda
TAGAGATTCAGTTCTCCTGTTTCTGCGAACTGAATGTGGCCCTCGTCCCTAGAAAGGGCCACTCTTTCACTAACTCTAGCCCCTGAGGCTATAGCGAACAGAGAAATAACCTTTTGGGTTAGATCTTCAAGCGAACAATCTTCATTGTTCAAGGATGAGGCATAAAGTAGGACCTTGTCCAAAGACCAAGAGATGGACTTTGGTGGTGCAGCAGGCCTAAGCCTCGCACATGCCTTTGGGATCTTAAAAGGCATATAGAAGAGGTCTAGTCAAGGCTGACTTGTACGTAATTATCGTGTTGGCCGCTAAACCTTGGTTATGAAGATGGATAAAGAAGGACATGCAGAAGTCCTTTTGCTTTTACAAAAGCAACCCACTTTTTCCATGATGACTCATATTGTCTTTTAGTTTACTTAGACTAGTATTCTTCTAAGAATTCTTTATTGCCTTTTGAGATCCCAAATCTTTTCTTAACCGCTAGGGCAAGAAAATCATGCAATGAAGGGTTTGGGTTCTTTGTAATAAGTCGAAGGCAATTAATCTCTGAACCTTGCGGAGTTGTCCCGAGTTAAGAACTAAGGACAGCCTCAGCCTCTGTTCCTTCCTCAAGGAGAATAGATTGCTCTTGGGCTACCTGGGAGCCAATAGAGCTACTCCCACCTGGAAGGATCTCAGCCTATAGAGGTCTCTCAGCAGGTGATTGGACGGGATGAACTGGAAATCCTAAGTCTATCCCTTCCATTTCAGAGACATGATGTCTATCATTTAAATTAGAGGATCCTCGTATGGGGCTACATATCAAGGTACTTCCTTGACGGTCCTCATAATGAAGAGGTCGGATTGCAGTTGGGGGACTTGTTCCCATCTGGGAGAGAATAGGTCTGCGTCCGTGGACCATTCTAACTCTATCGGCCTGAGCCTGAGTAGAGTATCCACTGTCACATTGCAGATTGGTTGTATGTGAACTGCTGACAGGTGCAATCCCTTTAGGTAAGGGATGGCTAACTACACCTACACTGTATGAGACGTTCCTTAGTATCGTCAATTGCAGCGTCTTGTTATCGCTTCGGAGTCCCAGATCACCCGTAGACAATCTAATCTGCTTGGAGAGAGTTTCCCTACTCATGACAGAACCAACATGGTCTTGGGATTTTCGGGCTTTGACCTTTGTTAGGGAAGCGATTAAGGAAGGACCACTATCTGTCTTTTTAGGCCTCTTCGAGCGTTTGATGCTTGTTTTCTCCAGGCTCCCAGCGCATCTTGCAGCAGTGCTCTTAGCACAGGGCCTGCCTCTATTGCGAACTGGAGAGAGATCAGGGTTCCTCCCAATTCTCGTTTTGGGAATCTGACCGATTACCGGAGTCCCTTGACAGACCTTGCCATCTCCTTTTACATTCCCAAAGGAAAGGAGAGTTGGTGTGACAACAGGCTTCAATGGCTTTTCAGTCATTGAAACCTTTGAGCCAGAGAGAATCGAAACTTCTTGAAGTTTATCTTTCATCCCCGATGTTCCGGGGACCGGATCATTTCTTCTTATGTTCATAGACCAGCCACCTTGGGTGCTGCCCACCCCAACCTCTTGTCCAGGAACATTGTTGCCTGAACATTTCTTAGGCTTAAATATTGCATGACTGTGTCTGCCAATTTTATGAAGGCAGCTAGGACTCTGTCTAGTC
Organism: Palaemon carinicauda; assembly: GCF_036898095.1. NCBI lineage: Eukaryota > Metazoa > Arthropoda > Malacostraca > Decapoda > Palaemonidae > Palaemon > Palaemon carinicauda. The sequence continues at coordinate 32,840,611 of NC_090748.1, forward strand.
TAACGAGTATCTTTCCTAGGAAGTACGTTACTTTGTGTAACTTGAATCCTAGATAGGAGGGGAAAGGGTGATTGACTGGAAGTTTTCGATAGACAACTTTCAGGTCCGGTAAGACAATAGGCACCCTTTTTTTGCAGCGGGGTCCTTATGTTCAGTAGGTTAAACATCCTGATCTCGTTGTTTTATTTGGACTTGTTGAGTGGTGATAAGTCCTGAATGACTCTGAATTTTCCTGAGTCCTTCTCGTAAACACACAACGGCCTTCCCTGGAATTCGGTGGACTAAAGTTTCCTTACCACCTGTATGCTCTGGAGCTCTCAGGTAAACTCCTCCAGGAGGGTTTTGGATTATCGGAGGAGTTGAGGAAATGGTGGTAGAGACATCTCCACCTCTCATCTTAGTCCCATCATGATTAGGCCATGGACCGAAGGATCGAAGGTCCAGCGATCCTAAAGGAATCTCCCTCCTACTAGAAGCATTTCTATTCTTCGACTGATCAGTAGGAATATCTTTTCGACCATCTGTCTGTGACAGCTCAGTCACTGCAACTGTGGATTGTTGTTGAACCGCTCGAAATGGATTTCCAAACCTCTCCATCTTCCTTTTAGGTTGGGGACCCACAACCTTAGAAGATTCTCTTTTTGAAAGGATGCCCAACTTTTGGAGAAGTCCTACTTTCTCCGTGGAGGCGTTCTTAATCACTTTCTTGACTACCTCATCTGGAAAGAGGTCTTTACCCCAGATGTTGGAAGATATTAGCTTCCTTGTTTCGTGTTTCGCTGTTGCGTTAGCTAACACAAACTCCCTACATGTTCTTCTAGCCTTTATAAAGGCATAAAGGTCTTTTACCAAAGTAGCCATATGTATTTTGGCTAAGACCTTGAGCATGTCTGGGGTATCTTGATGAGCCGAACAGAACTCTATGTAGTTCTGTAGAGATAAGGAGGCTGCAAGTCTCTCCTTTGTTTCTTGTTCATCCTGTAAGAGAAACTCAGATATTTTTGGAAGATTTTCCTTAAATTGTTGACTGGCGACATCCGCCTCAAGTCTTCCTACTGAAAAGGTTAAATGGGCCTCCTTCCGGTTCTTCTCCTGTCTGGGAAATGATAGTGACAGAGGCTTGCACTCCTTGAGTGTAAGACACGGTTTACCCGTCTCTACAGCCTCAGTGACATATTTGAAAGCCTTCTCCATAAAGCGGAATGAAATTGAAACAGGAGCAAGAAAGGAAGAGTGTTTGTTACCTGTTGTGGATACCTTCGACACCGAGTAGCCCGCCTTTTCTATGCTGCTTGATAGGATAGCCTGTGCTTTATCATTGTCAAGAATCATAACCTCCTTTGATTCCATTCCTTTTCCTGATGTTGGTTCATCCTTCAGTCTAATGAAACATTTCGGGAAAGCGTCAAAGCTTGGCCAGAACTGGATTTTGTCCAAAGGAACAGCACCCATCTTCTCTGAGATGTAGACTTTGCCGTTTAAAATCGGCATTAGCTCCGCAAACCTTCAGGGATTGGTTGTGGAGCATGCCGGAAGGTCTTGATTTACGAGTCGTTTGTACGACCCTTTAGGAGCGACAAGAGGAGCTCTACCTTGCATTTCGCTTCCTGCTCTGCGCTCTGTTTGCACAAATTTTCTACTAGATTCTTGACTTAACTGGTTCATTCCATCTAAAAGAGGGATAGTAGGTGGAGATATCAATGCCGTTGGCTCATGAGCCTGTTTTGACGGAGACGATTCCAACCCGACATTCTTCCCTTCTTCCCGTGGGCGCTTTTTGCCCTCCTTCCCGAAGGTTATCTGGCCATCGGGAAATGTACCTCGTGTCTGGGGTACCACTATTTCCTTACTCGCTGTTGGAAATAGTAACCTACGCATCTTGTCATTAGGCATGTAAGGTCCCGGAGAGATTTTCTGAAAGCCTCTAGCCCAGTTGCGTAGTTTGAAATGAGCTGCATCCCTAGTCTCTACTGACTTGGGATTCTTGAAACCTTCGGACAGTAGGGCCTGACATACTTTGCAGGCCTGCGGGTTCCAATACTGCAGGTGTTCGGAAATGATATTGCAGACGGCATGAAACCTGCATGCATTATGTCCGTAAAAACACTTACTCTTAGTTTTGCAGAAGACTGCAACACATGACATCTGGCATTCCTCCTGTAAAGAAAAGAAAACAAAATGAGTATACGATTAATTATCTCACCAATAACCAATATATCAATGGTCATATCTTAACAGAATAGCTTAGGATAGCAAGCTATGAAGGGATAGTAGGAGACACATACTTGTGTATCCTTGCAAGCAAATGCTGGTACCTCCCCTCAGCATTAGATGTTAGGAATTTCCTTTTCGAAGGAATTCCAACTGAATAAGGGGGTTTTCTAACCCCTAGGGATAGGGAAGTGTATACTTCACTGTCCCTTTCATACTAAATACTGTTGAGTACGGAAGACTGATTTCTCAATCAGCTTAACGAAGAAACACTATTCCTTCAATGCAGGAGCGGCTGCCGCATAAGCTCGCATGAGGGGACCCAAAATATGCTAGAAATAGTTACTGTATAATCATACTGTAGTTTTCTATTTGCAGTATGCACTATATTGCAATATACTTGCTACTGTATAATTATATATAGTGTGATCCAGCAAATGTGTTGCCTTTCTGGCAAGCAACTGACTGTACGGTCAAGCTGGCATGATGCCAACTGGACTGGGGAAAAGGAAAGACATATATTTGTATATATCCCACCCAACTTATTTGCTGTGACCCCCTTACAAAATTAAAACATAGAGTTTCCTAATTATGGAGACTCAAGGATAAGGACTCTGCCCTTTAAGGGTTAGGAGTGTAACCTCCAGTCCTTAAATTTTAATATTGCAGGGTAATCTGAAGACTGATTTCTAATCAGAATATTGAAGAATTAAATTCTTTCAATATGAGATTGGGTTCCACAAAGATTTGGGTAGGATTTTCAAATATAGTTGAAAACACTACTAATATAAAATATACAAAAGCTTTCTATTTGCAGTATATCCTATACAGAAAAAAATACTAACTACCTGTATAAACATATACTGTAGTTCAGCCAGCATGTCGTCGTCATAGCTAGCTAATGCTAGAACATCTAGCCTGCTAGCTAAAAGAAAGAGAGTTAGCATGGAGAATAAGCTACCTTATACTATATATATATATATATATATATATATATATATATATATATATATATATATATATATATATATATAATATTATATACAGTAAAAGGGATGTAAAACTCTACTTTTACTACCTTCTCCAGAAAGAAGGTTCAAATGGAAGGGGAGAAAAAAAATTCAAGCTTTCATCCAGCTACAGTACTGTCGCGGGCAAGGATCTGTCTAAACCTTGCCGCCCGGCACCGCCGGCCAGCACTGCCGGCCGGCAGTATCAGTACAGTCGGTGTGCTGCCGGTTGAGTAAGCACCATTCTGTGCCGGCCTGGTAGGCCGCACCACGGTAGCAGCCACTGTTGCTAGCAGTTCAAGAGAGAACTGAAGAACATTTGTAAACAGAAGGGACTTCTCACTCACAGCCAACATGGCCAGCAGCCGCCCTAGTTGCGTGCCAGTAGTCACCATGACTGCCAGCTGGCAGCAGCCATGACTTCCGGCCGGCAGTAGCTATGACTGCCGGCCAACAACTAATATGGCCGGTAGCTCACAGCTGTCATTACTGCCGGCCAACAGATGTTAAGACTGACGGCCGCCAGCTGTCAACTGTTAGAGGGGGAGTCTACTCGATCCCGGCAACCCACTGGCAACAGTAAGATTGCCGGGATTCGCCAATATAAAGGGATAGAAGGGAAAGGAAAAGAGGGTCCTGTGAAAGGTACAGCACGAGTCGGCCGTAGCCTGTCCTGCCCTATCTAACAAACTCCGTTCCTGTATTAGAAGTATCCCATGTGGCTAAAGAATTCTATTCCTTAGCCTAGGGTTGGATTGATACGATTAAGAGGTTGGTAGCACACTCGCCACCACCTCTAATGTTAAGGAAACGGGCTTGTAGTGCCAGTGTCCCCTAAGCATTAGAAGAATTCTATTCCTCAGCGTAGGGTCCACTAACACAGGACTAGTCCGCTAGGTCACAGGAAGAAGGGTCATATCGTACAGACCCTTCAGGAGTGGCCTGGGGAGGTCTAGCCTCCTCTGTCGGTAGCCTAACGTAGCAAAAGAATTCTATTCATCTTGCCAGGTAGCTACCGACCACAGACTAAATACTCTGAGATTCTGGCCAAAACCCTAAACACCTGCATCTGCGGTTACAGGGGAAGGGCAGAAAAACCGTAGGAAAGTCAAGCCTGAATTAAAAATTTGAGGACAACCCGCTAATGTTGTAGCCATAGGCTACACTCAGAGGGAAGAGGGATTACCCTTAAATCTCCCTTTTTTAAAAGGTGTAAAGTTTCATTCAATTTAAAGAGATACCCATCTCTGAATAATTGAAATCACCATACACAAGGGTAACCGGGGAATGTCTGAACGTATAATAACACGCCTAGGTTAGGTTACCTAGGCGAGACGAGATCTCGGTTACCTCGCTCTCCGAGACTCTAACTATACGATCGACATGGAAAGGAAAAATATGCACAATGTAAATATCTTTACAAGAATATTTTGCCTAAATAGCTAATATAATTAAATAATTAATTAATGATATAAGAAGCTATTTAAAAAGCGGGAAGTCGTTCTGCTAACTAAATAACATGTCCATTGAACGACAGCGCTCATAGCGTCTCCGGTACAGGCTAGATCTAAACACAATAAATTACTCTAATTTCACTGTGAAAAGGGAGCTAAAAATTATACATTGTAAAGACCCAACACTCAACTTTCCTAAGGCGAAAGAAGTTGGAGAATGTATAATGAAATCCTTGAAAATTGATCGAAAAGTTAGATCAACAGGGAACACCCCTAAGCGAAATCGCTACAAATTTAGGAATGTACGCCATCTTGGGAATGGCGCTATTGTGGTGGTCAATAGTAGTACAGGAACGGGGGTAACCTTGTTACGGCCCCCCTTCTATTCTTTTGCACGTCCCCCTCGAAGCGTAAACGCTGTTAGGGGTGCAGATTGCTATGTGGCGTGTCAAGAATACGTCCTCTGATATTATGCGATATCCTTGAGAAAAATTTTAAGGATATTCGCTCCAGGAGTTAGAATTCTAGAACCTGAATGTTGAACTCTCTGGGAATATCACTGTAGTATAACATATATCCCTTGGGAAGCTACTTTAGGTACTTCCATCAGGACGACATGGCTTGAGCCCATATATATATATATATATATATATATATATATATATATATATATATATATATATATATATATATATATATATATATATATATATATATATATATATGAAAAGGGCTAACCAAGTGATTTTGGGATGGGCGCTTTTCCTACATGAGTTTAATCTAGTAATTAAACACGTTAAATGATCGTAAAATAAGATTTCTGATGCTCTATCCAGGTCTGATTAAACATGTTTTGCCTACTCCTTCTCATGCGCTGCCCAGTTCGTTTTCTCAAGTTGAGTTGGTGTGTTAGGTTTCAGGCTAACGGCAATTTTATGTCAGGTGATTGTCATTTTTGTTATGAACACTTTGGTTAGTATTGCAAATTTGGTTTGTGTGGTATGACTAACTGGCATTCTGTTTCAGGGGTTTATCATGGTTGTTTATGAATTCTTTGTATCTAACTAATATAGTCTTTAGGGCTGTTTTCTCTCAGGTTTCCAATCTAAGAAAAAAAAAATGTAGTTGTTGTTTGTTGTATTATGGTGC
>NC_090748.1:32856778-32866778 GCF_036898095.1 Palaemon carinicauda
GTAACCGAGAACTCGTCTAGCTTAGTTAGGCTAACCTAGACACTGTCTATACGTTCGACATTCCCCGATTACCTTTGTGTTTTGTTTTCATTCCATTGGAGACTGATACCTCCTGTAATGTTATGGAACTTCTCACGTCACTTCGGAGACTTAAAGGTAGTCCCTTTCTCTCTGAGTGTAGTCCCAGACTCCAGCCCTTAGGGCCGTGCCTGAATATTAATCAAACATGGCTGTCCTGGGGTTTGGTTTCTGCCTATCCCCTTAACCTTTGGTTGTGGATATACCAGCAGGTTTTGGGATTTGGTCAGAATCTCAGAGTATTTAGTCTTATGTCATTGACCTTTGGACAGGGTGAGTTGGTTGAGGGATACCTTTACTCCCCTGCCGACAAGGTTACCGACAATGGAGGTTAGCCCTCCATAGTCGCTTTGGTTATAGTAGTATACCATTTCTCCTTGCGACTAAAGACTTGTTCTGTGCCACAGTTCCTTGGGCTGAAAGTGATCCCTTTTAGCCTAAGATAACGTGGCACTGGAATCCTGTTTCTCTTTGTGGGAGGAGGCGCAGTGTCGCCCCCTCCCCTTACTGTGTCGGCAGTCTCTGGGTTGGAGAACTGAGTCTCCTAGTACCCGGATTCTGTCGATACCTTACAGAAACAGAGTTCCTTTTATAGGTGCTAGGACTGTCAAGTTTGACAGTTCCTTTCACAATTGTTACAGGACACTTTTCCCCTTCCCCTCACCACTTTTTAATGGTTTATTCATTGCCTCTTAGGCTGACATCCTGCATTCTTTCCTTAACGGTAGAGTGCTGGATGCAGCCAGACTACCTCTCTTATCCGGGCTGACGGCTGCCGATAGTCCTGCCGACAGTCATGGACTGTCGGCAGCTGCCATCTTTGCCGGCCGGCAGTTGTCGGCATGATAGCCCTTTTTGCCAGCCTGGCCGACAACCAGATGGCTACCGACAGTCATGGACTGTCGGCGGCTGCTGTCGTGGCCGGCAGTTGTCGGCATGAGAGCCCCTTTTTGCCGGCCTGGACGGCAACCAAGATAGCTGCCGACAATCATGGACTGTCACCAGTTGCCGGCCTGGACGGCAGTGGCACCCATGACGGCTGTGAGTGGTTAGTCCCTTCTGTACCCGAGGTTCTCAGCCCTCCCTTGGACTGTAGCTTTGGGTTCTGTTGCCTGTATGCTGTCGGCAGGGCCGGCAACGCGGCGCTCCGACTGTATCAGTACTGTCAGCGGGTTGCTGGCAACAGTACTGTAGCTATATAGAAGCCTGAATGTTACATTCTCCCCTTCTATTAGAACCTCCTTTCGGTAAAAAGGTAGTCTATTAGACTTTTTTTCCTTAATTACTGTATATAGTTACAGTAAAGGATAGCCCTTTTTTCAATACTGTCTCTCTCTTTGTCTCGCTGGGCCTGCAAGGTATGCAGACATATCCTAGCCAGACCGGCAACATGCCGGATATACTGCTGTATAGGTAATACAGATAGCCAGCATATCTCAGTATAGAATATACTGTAGATAGAAAACTACTATATTCCTTATACTAGTGGTTTCTTCCAGTATATTTTGGATATCTAATTTGGGCAATTGCTGAGCCTAATCCTATATTGAATGAATATGATTTCTTCAATATCCTGATTAGAAATCAGTTTTAGAATTATCCTGCAATATTAAATATTACAGGCATGAGTAATACACTCTTATCCTGTAAAGGGTACAGCCCCTTTTTCTGTGAGTCTCCCTGATCAGGAAACTCTATGATTTAATATAGTAGGAAGACTACAGCAAATGACCCGAGTAGGATGTTCATTTATATGTTTTTATTTTTCTGTTCCATCTAGTGCTAGATGGTCCCTACTGTCATATGCTGCCTTGTAGGCAGCATAATGATAAGACTGCATGACATAGGTACAGTAGTCGATATGTTGCAATTTACATCTTTGCAATTTAGAAACTACAGTACCATGTTACAGTAGTTTTTCCCTGGGTATCCTCCAGCGAGTGTTCTGCTGATACCGTTTATATATTGAAGGAATAATTTCTTCAATAGTCTGATTTGATATCAGTCATGCTAACCCCACAGTATTAACAATTATGGGATAGTGAATTGATACTTCTCTACCCCTAAGGGTAAGTAACTCTTCTACGTGGATTTTCTCACAGAGAAAGCTCCATGTAAGTTAATACTGAGGGGAGGTAGCAGCATTTGCTCGCGGAGGTATACAGGAATGTATCTCCTACTATCCCTTTATAGCTTCTATCCTAAGCTATTCTGTTTTAGATGACATTTACATGTTGATTATTAGGTAATAATCCATTATATACTCATTTGGTTTTCCTTTCTTTACAGATGGAACACCAGATACCTTGTACGGCAGTCCACTGCAGAGCCAAGGGTAAGGACCTTTACGGTCATAATACTTGCAGGTTACATGCCCCCTGCAATATTATTTCCGGATCCCTACATTATTGGAACCCGCAGGGTTGCAATATATGCTGGACATTGATGTCTGAAGGTTTTGATAATCCCAAGTCTACAGAGACTAAGGATGTAGCACAGTATGAATTACGTAACTGGGTGAGAGGCTTCCAAAAGATCTCTCCGGGACCTTTCCTACCTAATGATAGGATGCGTAAGCTATTATTTCCAGAGTTAAGTGAGGAAATAGTAGTGCCTCAGGAGTCAACTACGTTCCCTGATGGCGAGAAAACCTTTGGGATCGAGGACAAGAAGTGCCCTAAGATAGAAGAGAAATATGTTGTATCGGACTTTCCTCCGCCTTTGCTGGCTAAAGAGCCATCGATGTCAACATCTTCGTCTTCTACCTCTCTTTGGGATAATGTGGTACAATTATGTATCCAACTGAAGAATCAGATAGAGAGCTTTAGTAAACAAAGCAAAAAGCGGGAAGTAAAACACAAGATAGAACCTCGTAAAGCTCCTCTTGTTGCTTCCCACGGATCAGTTAAACGACCCATGAATCATGATCTTCCTTCATACTCCTTAACCAATCCCTGGAGGTTTGCGGAGCTGATGTCGATTTCAAATGGCAATCTCTTCATTTCAGAGAAAATAGGTACTGTTCCCTTGGACAAAATCCAATTTCGGCCAAGCTCTGAGGTTTTCCCTAATTGTTGGGTTCGACTGAGGTTCGAACCAAAGACAAGGAAAAGAACGGAACCAAAGGAGGTCATGATTCTTGATCATGATAAGGCAGAGACTATCCTTTCAGATAATCCGAAGAAGGCGGGTTATTCAGAGACGACGGTTTTCTCACTGAATAACATACACTCTTCCTTTCTTTCTCCTAATTCACTCTCCTTCCCCTTTATGGAGAAGGCATTTACTTCCGTTACCAAAGCTGTAGAGGCGGGTGAGTCATGTCCCACACTCGATGAGTGCGAGCCTTTGTCCCCAGCTTTTCCCGGACAGGAAAAGGATTGGAAGGAAGTCCATTTGACATTTTCAGTAGGAAAATTAGACAAGGATGTCGCAAGCCGACAATTTAATGTAAGTCTCCCTAAATTGTCCGATTTGCTCTTGTTTAATGAGCACGAGTCAAAGGAGAGACTGGCGACATCCCTTTCTCTACAAAACTACATAGAGTTGTGTTCAACTTACGAGAACACCCCAGACATGCTCATGGTCGTAGCCAAAATGCATATGGCTACATTGGTAAAGGACCTTTACGCCTTTGTGAAGGCTAGGAGAGCATGTAGAGAGTTTGTGTTTGCTGCTGCAACGGTGAAACACGAAACAAGGAAGCTGATATCTTCCAACATTTGGGGTAAAGACCTCTTCCCACAAGAGGTCATTAAGGAAGTAATTAAGAATGCCGCCATGGAAAACATAAGTCTTCCCCAAAAATGGGGCATTCCCTCAAAGAGAAAATCTTCTGTGGTTGTGGGTCCCCAACCTAAAAAGAAGATCGAAAATACTGGAAATATCTGGGCTGCTCAACAACAGGCCATTATTCTAGTGACCAAGATGCTACAGGCAGATGGTCAAAAGTCTAAACCTACTGGTAGTTCGAAGCATAAAGACGCTTCGGCTAGGAGGAACATTCCTTCAGGATCGCAGGACCTTCGATCCTTCGGTTCACAGCCTATTGAAGATGAGCCATTGATGGGGAACAGAAATGTCCCTACTTTTATCTCCTTACCTTCTCCTACACTTCAAAACCCTCTTAGAGGAGTATACCTGAGAGCTATAGAGCATACAGGTAGTAAGAAGGCTACGGCTCATCGAGTTCCAGGGAAGGCTATTTTGTGTTCACAAGAAGGACTCAAGAAGTCTCTGAGTCATTCTGAACCTGTCGCTACTCAACAAGTTCATAATAATCTGCAAGTTCTGAATGTTAATCCTTTTGAACATATGGACCTTGTTCCAGCTAAGGGTGTTCGTAGTCTTGCCAGACCTGAAAGGTGTCCTCTGGAACCTTCCAGTTAGCCACCCCCCTTCCTCCTGCCTAGGATTCATGTCACGGAGAGTAACATTCATCCTGGAACAGATACGTATCAGACTCAAAGTCCTAAGTATCTTCATAGTGATGACCCGGTTCCTGGGACACCTCAGATGCAAGATATGCTTCTAGAAGTCTCGACTTTCTCCAGCTCTAGGGTTTGGATGGCTAAAAAAACATCGAAGCCCTCAGTCACATTAGCCCCCTTTTCCCTTGGGAAGTTAAAAGGAGCTCGCGAGGTCTGTCAGGAGATGCAGCTAATCGGTCAGATTCCCAAAATGCCAACAAGAAAAAGTGCTAAACTTTCCCCAGTTCGCAATAATGACAGACCTAGTGCAAAGTGCACATCGGAAAGATGCGTTAATAGCCTGGAGAAAACATGCATCAAACACTTGAAGAGATAAAAAAAGACTGAGATCGGTCCCTCTTTAATCGCTTCTTTAACAAGAGTTAAAACACGAAAGTCCCAGGACTCTGCTGGTCCTTTCATGGGCGGGAAGGCACCCTCCACACTGATCAGACTCCCTACCTCTGAGCTGGTACACCGAAGCGATATTAAGACGTCACAATCGAACGTCTCGTACAGTCTTAGTAATGTTTCCCATCCCTTTCCTAAAGGGATGGCACCTAACAGCAGTTCATTTACATTTGATCCACGATGTAACGGTGGGTACTCTATCACGGTCCAAGGCGATAGAGTTGGAATGGTCCATGGACGCAGACATATTCCCTCCCAAATGGGAACAAGTCTTGGAACTGCAGTTCGACCTCTTCATCACGAGCGTCTTCAAGAAATTACCTCGCTAAATAGCCCCATACGAGGTTCCTCTAATGGGTCTGATAGACTAGATGAGGCCGGTCCTAGCTCCGATCCTAGGTATATTTCCGAAGGTTCAGAAATTAACTGCCTTCGGTTTATCACAGAGAACCCAAACCCTTCATTTCATGAATTTCTTGCTCTAGTGGTTAGGAAAAGGTTTGGGATCTCAGAAGGCAATATAGGATTCTTAGAAGAATACAAGGCTAAGTCTACTAAAAGACAATATGAGTCTTCCTGGAAGAAGTGGGTGGAGTTTGTTAAATCAAAAGGACCGAAAGAAATTTCTATGAACTTCTGTCTGTCCTTCTTTGTCCACCTTCATAGCCAGGGGTTGGCGGCCAATACGATAAATACGTGCAAATCGGCCTTGATTAGACCTCTTCTATATGCCTTCCAAGTGGATCTGGCAAATGAAATCTTTAACAAGATTCCGAAAACATGTGCTAGACTCAGACCTGCAGCACCACCAAAGCCAATCTCTTGGTCTTTGGACAAGGTCTTACATTATGCCTAATCGGTGAACAATGAAGATTGTTCTCTTAAGGACCTAACCCAAAGGGTTATTTTCCTGTTTGCAATAGCCTCTGGGGCTAGAGTTAGTGAAATAGTGGCTCTATCGAGAGATGAGGGTCACATCCAGTTCACAGATTTAGGAGAACTCAATCTCTTCCCTGATCCATCATTTCTCGCTAAAAACGAGCTACCCACTAAGAGGTGGGGTCCCTGGAGAATCTGTCCTCTGAAGGAAGATGTCTCTCTATGTCCTGTAGAGTGTCTAAAGGTCTATCTTCGTAGAACTTCAGGCTTCAGGGGAGGTCAGCTCTTTAGAGGAGAAACTTCGGGATCAAATTTATCTTTAAATCAACTAAGGGCGAAGCTCACCTACTTTATTCGTAGAGCGGATCCAGACAGTACTCCCGCAGGTCATGATCCGAGAAAGATTGCTTCATCACTGGACTTCTTTCAGTACATGGACTTTGAGCGTCTTCGTTCATACACTGGATGGAAATCATCCAGGGTGTTTTACAAACACTACGCAAAACAAGTGCATGGACTGAAACACTTTGTAGTGGCGGCAGGTAGTGTTCTAAAACCTGCCCCCTGATTTTTTGTGGTACATTTATTCGAAAAAAAAACACTTTTACAGGACTAAACACTCATTTTTTAACCTCTGAACCAAAAATCTACAAAATTAATTCGATAAAAACACTGTTATATAGATGTTATCATGTATGTTCAACTTATCTGGGGTTTCATGAGGAAGAAAATTTTCTAAAATAATTTTTTATTACCAATGGGTTCCCTCTGAACCTCTATTATAATCAAGTCAAGAAGTTTTTAGATAAAATTTACAGTCAAAATTTAACAATTCAAACAGTCAGTAAGAAAAAGTTATATGTCTCCTTTCCGTACTATGGTTATGTTTCGGAGAGACTAAGAACAGAGGTTATGAGTGTTGTGGGGAAATGTTATCCCCACATAGATTTAAAATTAATTTTTGCTAACAAGTTCTCAGTTGGCTCACTGTTTAAATATAAGGAGAGTCTACCTACTCCCTTGTGTTCCGGTGTCATATACACTTTTCAATGTGCACTCTGTAATGAGTGCTACACTGGAAGCACATCTAGACAGCTTCAGTGTAGGATTTCGGAGCACATGGGGAGATCGGTAAGAACCAAAATACCGTTAAGTAAAAAACCAATTTCCGCTATTTATGACCACGCATTTAAATCTGGTCATGCCATTTCTATTGAAAATTTCAAAATTACGGACAGACATAGTAACGTCAGCCTGCTGAGAATCTTGGAGTCTTTATATATTTTTAAGACAAACCCCAGCTTGAATGAGGGCTTACCTGTTCAGTTACCGGTGACCCATTGATCCGCTTGGTCTGTGGGTTGCTGGTCTGGATGGGTGGTCATCATCTCCTGCGGGTGACTAGTTATATTAGTTATTAAGTCTTTTATGTAGTTGTGTGTAATAAGTCTTTTTTTTTAAGGTTTTATGTTCCTTGATTGGTTGATTTTAGAACTAGTTGATCAATTCATGAAAGTGTATCTTCCTAACTATGTACTTACGATGATTTTATTAATTTTACATATGATAATTGCAGATAGGCTGAAGATGACATAAGTTATGTCGAAAGCTCCCGAATAAAGATGATGATAGCAGCATTGACTATTTTATTCCTACTTATATATATATATATATATATATATATATATATATATATATATATATATATATATATATATATTTATATATATATATATATATATGTGTGTGTGTGTGTGTTTGTGTTTATGTAAATATTTGTATATATATATATATATATATATATATATATATATATATATATATATATATATATATATATATATATATATATATATATATATATATATACGTTCATTTTTATGCGTCGTTATATTTTAGCAATCTATGATTGTCAATGGTAATACCCGTATAAGCTGATGAGCAATCTGCTAGAGTAATGAATGCTTTTGGTGTGGAAGAGATGCCCCCCCCCCCCGCCCCCAATCTAGATGAAGGATACGGATCGGGTTTAAGTCGATAGATGAACTGTCTCTTCGACTTTTACTCATGATGTCTGATGGTTGATCTTACTAGAATTACTACGTAGCTGCATGGATCATATGCCTTAGTTAGATAGGCACTGCGCATCACAAGCAATTAGGTATCCTTTAATATATCTAGCCAATGAATCATCTGTGGAAAAGAAAAATTGACAGAATGGCCCCTGTCTCAGGCGTAGTGGAGTGCGAAGATTCTCCTGTTGTATAAACACCAAAGAAAAATTTCAATTTGTTAATAAAATAGAACCATCAATCATATTTGGAAATTTATGAAATATACTTTGGATATGTAGGCCTCAAGTGAAACACGTTGTACGGGGATTGTGAGGAAACTTTAGACACAGGCAATATGTACATCTATTCAGGAAGAACAGAAGGACTTGGAAGAGAAAGGGTAGGAATGGTCATGACACCCAGAGCAGAAAAGGCTCGAACCAAGTGAAGAGCTGTAAATGATATATTGTTACTTACGAAGCTTAAATCAAGGAAGTACAATATGATTATTATTACATGCTATACACTAACAATTGTATCCCCTGACGAAAGGAAAGATGAATACTATGAATAATTGCAGTGTAATAGATTAAGTGCTAGAAAGATGTAAAAATTGTGACTGGTGACTTCAATGGTGAAGTAGGAAGGAATGCTTAAGGTATAGATAATGTTATGGGTGACGATGGTCTTGACAAAGTTCCCAAAGAAAATGGAGCACATTTCATGTATCTGTTCAACATACAATCAAGTATTTGGAGGTACTATTTTCCATTATAAGGAAATCCACATATATACATGAACTTTACCTTATAGGAATTACAAAAAACAAATACACCACTTTGCCATTAATAAAGAGAGAAGGAGGATTCTGAGAAATGTAAAAAGTTATAGAGTTGCAGATATTGGTAGTGATCACCAGTTCCTCATTGACACATTCACATTAGAATTTAAAGCACCCAACAGGAAGTTATATACCGAGGTTTGATACAACTAAGCTTTTTCAAGAAAAGCAAAAAGAAACATTTGCAATTGAATGTATAAATCGATTTGTAGTCTTAGGAGCTTTAAAAGACGAAGACCAGACAATTGATGAAGAAGGGTATGATATTAAGAACATATATCAGTCACCTGGTAGTGGAGTCTTGGGACACGCACTTACAAGGATAAAGAAATGGATATCAAATGATACTTGGAATATTATAAAAAGAGTACAAAGACAAAAAATGAGTGTGTAAAGTTTTAGAGGTGATTATTAAAATGGCAAGATAGAGCATGCCAAGTTTTCCAGTATTGATGGTGAGGTAAAAAAAAGCTAGTAATGACTGGATGAGATATTTACACAGACGGTAGATGGGAGTGACAAAGCTATGATTTCAGGGAGTGACTATGGTGTAAGAATGGCCCATAGTATAATTAATGAAATCTTGACTGGAGCAAAGAAGAAAAATCATATACTCATCAGAAAGAGAGATGGATCTATCATAACAACTAAAGATGAAAAAAGCCTTTCATGAAACACTTTAGTTTGGCTATGAATAGACGATTTGAAGAAAATAATTTGACTGGTATACTTGAAGCTGATGGAGACCTTAAAGAACTCATGAAGGAATTCAATGTCTTCGAAGTCGAAACTATTCCTCCTCAAAAAAGAAAGAGATGGAAAACCCCCTGGATACGATGGAATTACTACCAAGATGATACTGGCCGAAAATTAATTGATTCCTAGACTACTTAAAAGATTATTTTGTAGAATGGGTATGAAGTATCAAAACATGATGAATGGGAGTTTAGATTGTTGGTGGAAAGGGCCCCCACCATAAAAAAGAGACCCCTGAACGCTTTCAATATTATTTTTACACTAGAAATAAGTGTCTGTTTTTTTATATAGACCTCTTTCATTTTTTTTATATAACATATGAAATGATTCCACAAATTGAACAATAAACAGATTATCATTAGAGTGCCCCATTAAAGATAATTCAGCCATCTTGTACTTTTCTCTTCAATTCCACTTCAGTTTTTGCTCTTATGATCAAATATCAATATAAAACCAGACTTTAGTTTTAACTTACAATCTCTTCCCTCAGTCATCGATAACCAACTAAAAAT
>NC_090748.1:32871778-32909278 GCF_036898095.1 Palaemon carinicauda
ATGTCGATCGTATAGTTAGAGTCTCGGAGAGCGAGGTAACCGAGATCTCGTCTCGCCTAGGTAACCTAACCTAGGCGTGTTATTATACGTTCAGACATTCCCCGGTTACCCTTGTGTATGGTGATTTCAATTATTCAGAGATGGGTATCTCTTTAAATTGAATGAAACTTTACACCTTTTAAAAAAGGGAGATTTAAGGGTAATCCCTCTTCCCTCTGAGTGTAGCCTATGGCTACAACATTAGCGGGTTGTCCTCAAATTTTTAATTCAGGCTTGACTTTCCTACGGTTTTTCTGCCCTTCCCCTGTAACCGCAGATGCAGGTGTTTAGGGTTTTGGCCAGAATCTCAGAGTATTTAGTCTGTGGTCGGTAGCTACCTGGCAAGATGAATAGAATTCTTTTGCTACGTTAGGCTACCGACAGAGGAGGCTAGACCTCCCCAGGCCACTCCTGAAGGGTCTGTACGATATGACCCTTCTTCCTGTGACCTAGCGGACTAGTCCTGTGTTAGTGGACCCTACGCTGAGGAATAGAATTCTTCTAATGCTTAGGGGACACTGGCACTACAAGCCCGTTTCCTTAACATTAGAGGTGGTGGCGAGGGTGCTACCAACCTCTTAATCGTATCAATCCAACCCTAGGCTAAGGAATAGAATTCTTTAGCCACATGGGATACTTCTAATACAGGAACGGAGTTTGTTAGATAGGGCAGGACAGGCTACGGCCGACTCGTGCTGTACCTTTCACAGGACCCTCTTTTCCTTTCCCTTCTATCCCTTTATATTGGCGAATCCCGGCAATCTTACTGTTGCCAGTGGGTTGCCGGGATCGAGTAGACTCCCCCTCTAACAGTTGACAGCTGGCGGCCGTCAGTCTTAACATCTGTTGGCCGGCAGTAATGACAGCTGTGAGCTACCGGCCATATTAGTTGTTGGCCGGCAGTCATAGCTACTGCCGGCCGGAAGTCATGGCTGCTGCCAGCTGGCAGTCATGGTGACTACTGGCACGCAACTAGGGCGGCTGCTGGCCATGTTGGCTGTGAGTGAGAAGTCCCTTCTGTTTACAAAGGTTCTTCAGTTCTCTCTTGAACTGCTAGCAACAGTGGCTGCTACCGTGGTGCGGCCTACCAGGCCGGCACAGAATGGTGCTTACTCAACCGGCAGCACACCGACTGTACTGATACTGCCGGCCGGCAGTGCTGGCCGGCGGTGCCGGCCGGCAAGGTTTAGACAGATCCTTGCCCGCGACAGTACTGTAGCTGGATGAAAGCTTGAATTTTTTTTCTCCCCTTCCATTTGAACCTTCTTTCTGGAGAAGGTAGTAAAAGTAGAGTTTTACATCCCTTTTACTGTATATAATATATATATATATATATATATATATATATATATATATATATATATATATATATATATATATATATATATATATATATATATAGTATAAGGTAGCTTATTCTCCATGCTAACTCTCTTTCTTTTAGCTAGCAGGCTAGATGTTCTAGCATTAGCTAGCTATGACGACGACATGCTGGCTGAACTACAGTATATGTTTATACAGGTAGTTAGTATTTTTTTCTGTATAGGATATACTGCAAATAGAAAGCTTTTGTATATTTTATATTAGTAGTGTTTTCAACTATATTTGAAAATCCTACCCAAATCTTTGTGGAACCCAATCTCATATTGAAAGAATTTAATTCTTCAATATTCTGATTAGAAATCAGTCTTCAGATTACCCTGCAATATTAAAATTTAAGGACTGGAGGTTACACTCCTAACCCTTAAAGGGCAGAGTCCTTATCCTCGAGTCTCCATAATTAGGAAACTCTATGTTTTAATTTTGTAAGGGGGTCACAGCAAATAAGTTGGGTGGGATATATACAAATATATGTCTTTCCTTTTCCCCAGTCCAGTTGGCATCTTGCCAGCTTGACCGTACAGTCAGTTGCTTGCCAGAAAGGCAACACATTTGCTGGATCACACTATATATAATTATACAGTAGCAAGTATATTGCAATATAGTGCATACTGCAAATAGAAAACTACAGTATGATTATACAGTAACTATTTCTAGCATATTTTGGGTCCCCTCATGCGAGCTTATGCGGCAGCCGCTCCTGCATTGAAGGAATAGTGTTTCTTCGTTAAGCTGATTGAGAAATCAGTCTTCCGTACTCAACAGTATTTAGTATGAAAGGGACAGTGAAGTATACACTTCCCTATCCCTAGGGGTTAGAAAACCCCCTTATTCAGTTGGAATTCCTTCGAAAAGGAAATTCCTAACATCTAATGCTGAGGGGAGGTACCAGCATTTGCTTGCAAGGATACACAAGTATGTGTCTCCTACTATCCCTTCATAGCTTGCTATCCTAAGCTATTCTGTTAAGATATGACCATTGATATATTGGTTATTGGTGAGATAATTAATCGTATACTCATTTTGTTTTCTTTTCTTTACAGGAGGAATGCCAGATGTCATGTGTTGCAGTCTTCTGCAAAACTAAGAGTAAGTGTTTTTACGGACATAATGCATGCAGGTTTCATGCCGTCTGCAATATCATTTCCGAACACCTGCAGTATTGGAACCCGCAGGCCTGCAAAGTATGTCAGGCCCTACTGTCCGAAGGTTTCAAGAATCCCAAGTCAGTAGAGACTAGGGATGCAGCTCATTTCAAACTACGCAACTGGGCTAGAGGCTTTCAGAAAATCTCTCCGGGACCTTACATGCCTAATGACAAGATGCGTAGGTTACTATTTCCAACAGCGAGTAAGGAAATAGTGGTACCCCAGACACGAGGTACATTTCCCGATGGCCAGATAACCTTCGGGAAGGAGGGCAAAAAGCGCCCACGGGAAGAAGGGAAGAATGTCGGGTTGGAATCGTCTCCGTCAAAACAGGCTCATGAGCCAACGGCATTGATATCTCCACCTACTATCCCTCTTTTAGATGGAATGAACCAGTTAAGTCAAGAATCTAGTAGAAAATTTGTGCAAACAGAGCGCAGAGCAGGAAGCGAAATGCAAGGTAGAGCTCCTCTTGTCGCTCCTAAAGGGTCGTACAAATGACTCGTAAATCAAGACCTTCCGGCATGCTCCACAACCAATCCCTGGAGGTTTGCGGAGCTAATGCCGATTTTAAACGGCAAAGTCTACATCTCGGAGAAGATGGGTGCTGTTCCTTTGGACAAAATCCAGTTCTGGCCAAGCTTTGACGCTTTCCCGAAATGTTTCATTAGACTGAAGGATGAACCAACATCAGGAAAAGGAACGGAATCAAAGGAGGTTATGATTCTTGACAATGATAAAGCACAGGCTATCCTATCAAGCAGCATAGAAAAGGCGGGCTACTCGGTGTCGAAGGTATCCACAACAGGTAACAAACACTCTTCCTTTCTTGCTCCTGTTTCAATTTCATTCCGCTTTATGGAGAAGGCTTTCAAATATGTCACTGAGGCTGTAGAGACGGGTAAACCGTGTCTTACACTCAAGGAGTGCAAGCCTCTGTCACTATCATTTCCCAGACAGGAGAAGAACCGGAAGGAGGCCCATTTAACCTTTTCAGTAGGAAGACTTGAGGCGGATGTCGCCAGTCGACAATTTAAGGAAAATCTTCCAAAAATATCTGAGTTTCTCTTACAGGATGAACAAGAAACAAAGGAGAGACTTGCAGCCTCCTTATCTCTACAGAACTACATAGAGTTCTGTTCGGCTCATCAAGATACCCCAGACATGCTCAAGGTCTTAGCCAAAATACATATGGCTACTTTGGTAAAAGACCTTTATGCCTTTATAAAGGCTAGAAGAACATGTAGGGAGTTTGTGTTAGCTAACGCAACAGCGAAACACGAAACAAGGAAGCTAATATCTTCCAACATCTGGGGTAAAGACCTCTTTCCAGATGAGGTAGTCAAGAAAGCGATTAAGAACGCCTCCACGGAGAAAGTAGGACTTCTCCAAAAGTTGGGCATCCTTTCAAAAAGAGAATCTTCTAAGGTTGTGGGTCGCCAACCTAAAAGGAAGATGGAGAGGTTTGGAAATCCATTTCGAGCGGTTCAACAACAATCCACAGTTGCAGTGACTGAGCTGTCACAGACAGATGGTCGAAAAGATATTCCTACTGATCAGTCGAAGAATAGAAATGCTTCTAGTAGGAGGGAGATTCCTTTAGGATCGCTGGACCTTCGATCCTTCGGTCCATGGCCTAATCATGATGGGACTAAGATGAGAGGTGGAGATGTCTCTACCACCATTTCCTCAACTCCTCCGATAATCCAAAACCCTCCTGGAGGAGTTTACCTGAGAGCTCCAGAGCATACAGGTGGTAAGGAAACTTTAGTCCACCGAATTCCAGGGAAGGCCGTTGTGTGTTTACGAGAAGGACTCAGGAAAATTCAGAGTCATTCAGGACTTATCGCCACTCAACAAGTCCAAATAAAACAACGAGATCAGGATGTTTAACCTACTGAACATAAGGACCCCGCTGCAAAAAAAGGGTGCCTATTGTCTTACCGGACCTGAAAGTTGTCTATCGAAAACTTCCAGTCAATCACCCTTTCCCCTCCTATCTAGGATTCAAGTTACACAAAGTAACGTACTTCCTAGGAAAGATACTCGTTAGACTAGACAGAGTCCTAGCTGCCTTCATAAAATTGGCAGACACAGTCATGCAATATTTAAGCCTAAGAAATGTTCAGGCAACAATGTTCCTGGACAAGAGGTTGGGGTGGGCAGCACCCAAGGTGGCTGGTCTATGAACATAAGAAGAAATGATCCGGTCCCCGGAACATCGGGGATGAAAGATAAACTTCAAGAAGTTTCGATTCTCTCTGGCTCAAAGGTTTCAATGACTGAAAAGCCATTGAAGCCTGTTGTCACACCAACTCTCCTTTCCTTTGGGAATGTAAAAGGAGATGGCAAGGTCTGTCAAGAGACTCCGGTAATCGGTCAGATTCCCAAAACGAGAATTGGGAGGAACCCTGATCTCTCTCCAGTTCGCAATAGAGGCAGGCCCTGTGCTAAGAGCACTGCTGCAAGATGCGCTGGGAGCCTGGAGAAAACAAGCATCAAACGCTCGAAGAGGCCTAAAAAGACAGATAGTGGTCCTTCCTTAATCGCTTCCCTAACAAAGGTCAAAGCCCGAAAATCCCAAGACCATGTTGGTTCTGTCATGAGTAGGGAAACTCTCTCCAAGCAGATTAGATTGTCTACGGGTGATCTGGGACTCCGAAGCGATAACAAGACGCTGCAATTGACGATACTAAGGAACGTCTCATACAGTGTAGGTGTAGTTAGCCATCCCTTACCTAAAGGGATTGCACCTGTCAGCAGTTCACATACAACCAATCTGCAATGTGACAGTGGATACTCTACTCAGGCTCAGGCCGATAGAGTTAGAATGGTCCACGGACGCAGACCTATTCTCTCCCAGATGGGAACAAGTCCCCCAACTGCAATCCGACCTCTTCATTATGAGGACCGTCAAGGAAGTACCTTGATATGTAGCCCCATACGAGGATCCTCTAATTTAAATGATAGACATCATGTCTCTGAAATGGAAGGGATAGACTTAGGATTTCCAGTTCATCCCGTCCAATCACCTGCTGAGAGACCTCAATAGGCTGAGATCCTTCCAGGTGGGAGTAGCTCTATTGGCTCCCAGGTAGCCCAAGAGCAATCTATTCTCCTTGAGGAAGGAACAGAGGCTGAGGCTGTCCTTAGTTCTTAACTCGGGACAACTCCGCAAGGTTCAGAGATTAATTGCCTTCGACTTATTACAAAGAACCCAAACCCTTCATTGCATGATTTTCTTGCCCTAGCGGTTAAGAAAAGATTTGGGATCTCAAAAGGCAATAAAGAATTCTTAGAAGAATACTAGTCTAAGTAAACTAAAAGACAATATGAGTCATCATGGAAAAAGTGGGTTGCTTTTGTAAAAGCAAAAGGACTTCTGCATGTCCTTCTTTATCCATCTTCATAACCAAGGTTTAGCGGCCAACACGATAATTACGTACAAGTCAGCCTTGACTAGACCTCTTCTATATGCCTTTTAAGATCCCAAAGGCATGTGCGAGGCTTAGGCCTGCTGCACCACCAAAGTCCATCTCTTGGTCTTTGGACAAGGTCCTACTTTATTCCTCATCCTTGAACAATGAAGATTGTTCGCTTGAAGATCTAACCCAAAAGGTTATTTCTCTGTTCGCTATAGCCTCAGGGGCTAGAGTTAGTGAAAGAGTGGCCCTTTCTAGGGACGAGGGCCACATTCAGTTCGCAGAAACAGGAGAACTGAATCTCTACCCTGATCCATCCTTTCTCGCTAAGAATGAGCTACCCACTATAAGGTGGGGTCCTTGGAGAATCTTCCCTCTGAAGGAAGATGTCTCTCTATGTCCAGTAGAGTGTCTAAAGGTCTATCTTCGTAGAACTTCAGACTTCAGGGGAGGACAGCTCTTTAAAGTAGAAACCTCTGGATCAAACTTATCCCTAAAACAACTGAGAGTGAAGCTCACCTACTTCATTCGTAGAGTGGATCCTGACAGTACTCTCGCAGGTCATGATCCGAGAAAGATTGCTTCATCACTGAGCTTCTTTCAGTATATGAACTTTGAGCGTCTTCATTCGTACACTGGATGGAAATCATCCAGAGTGTTTTAAAACACTATTCGAAACAGGTACATGAACTGAATCACTACGTAGTGGCGGCAGGTAGAGTATTAAAACCTGCCCCCTAATTACTGTTATAAACTGTCAATGGTTTGGGACTTCAATTGTCCTTGCACATATACTGAGTGAGAATCATCCAGAGTGTTCTACAAACACGATGCTAAGCAAGTCCATGATCTGAAGCAGTATGTGGTGACGTCGGGTAGAGTATTTAACCCGTCATCTGATTCTACGATGAACAGCTAATTGACTGGGACTGTCAATTGAAGGGAGAAGGGGTCATCCCTCTTAGGGTGTGACCTCCTTTGATTAAGTGTTACCATGGTGTCCCTAGCTCTGTTCAAAATCCCAGGTTTGGAATTATACAGATAGCACTAGTCCCGGTGTACATAGTACAAAATTACGATAAAAGTAACCAGTACAGGAATTATGAAGAGAATTTGTTTTAAATCTTTTCTTCAATCTGAGAGTGGCACTAATCATTTCTTTCTTCCCAGGAAAAAAAGATAATCTCTGTACAAGTTACATGTATATTTCCGTTATCATGCTACATTTGTTTTACTTACTAATTTACTTAGTCATATATTGTAAATAAATGTCTATTAGACTGTAATTGCCTCCTAACTTGCCCGACAATTGCATGATTAAAAGTCCAGAGTATGTACTTTTCCTATATTTGTATGCTCACAAGCAATGGATTTAAGAAACACTGTTAAGTATTTGGTATTTTCACAAACTGCGAGACGGTTTGTTCATCCAGTGTATTCTTATGTTTGTCCATACAATATATGCTTACCTTGAGACCCCCTTTTTCTACTGTCTAGAATGACTCTTCCCTGAAGGGGGGAGGAAGCACTAACATTGTAGATGATTAGTGATAATGACGGATAACGGTAACGTCATTTGTCTCGATTGATCCAAATGATCATAGAAAGGTTGTCCCAAGGTTAAGGCACTGATGTAAATCCACTGATACATTGGTGCTCTGGTAAACTTCCATCAGGACGACATGGCTTGACCCCAAAAAACGGATTTTGACCGAAGCGAAAAATCTATTTTGGGGTGAGATGGCCATTTCGTCCTGATGGACCCACCCTTCTTTCTTAAAAGAAAAGATCTTCACAGTTCCTTCCTTGAGGCACTGTATCTGTAGCACCACACCCAATGCTACAAGGAATGTCCTCCATCTTGGGAATGGCGCTGTTGTGGTGGTCAATAATAGTACAGGAACGGGGGTAACATTGTTACGGCCCCTTTTCTATTCTTTTGCCACATCCCCCTCGAAGCGTAAACGCTGCTAGGGGTGCAGATTGTTATGTGGCGTGTCAAGAATACGTCCTCTAAAATTATGCGATATCCTTGAGAAAAATTTTAAGGATATTCGCTCCAGGAGTTAAAATTCTGGAACCTGAACGTTGAATTCTCTAGGAATATCACTGTAGTATAACATGTATCCCTTAAAAAGCTACTTTAGGAACTTCCATCAGGATGACCTGGCGATCTCACCCCAAAATAGAATTTTCGCTTTGCTCAAAATCAGTTTTATATAAAGTGGGCGCCGAAAGTGTTTTCAGGAGAAATTTTTTCACTGTTTTAAGGAATCCTCTATATCCGTCACGGAACATTCCCCGAGAAAAAAATTATTAATCGGCACCTTTTCGTTGTTTCCACTGCGGCCTAGATAGAGGAAACAATAACAAATTAGTAGCTTATTAGCTGTGGTAGAAGTCAGTTTGTGCTGCTTGTGCTCCGGTCAGGACTGGTTTTTCTCAGTGTTACCCTCCCCTGTTCCTTTATTTGTAATGGTGGGTGCGTATACTTTAAGGGATGATCGTGTAAGGGTCATTTAATGCTTTGAATTAGGTTTGAGTACCGCTGAAATTGTTCAGCAGACGGATGTATAGGATCAAACCGTCCAGAACATTGTCGCGAGATACAAGGCTTCAGGAAAGAAAGAGGTACCTCTCCCTACCATGAAGTGCGGGAGGACCCCCTTGTTATCTGAACGATCTATTTCGCTTCTGAGACGTGAAGCAGAGCTTAATCTTTCGTTCAGTGCTCGTCAATTCAGGGAAAAACATCCTGAAATTTTAGGAAAGTGTAAAGTACGTACTTTACCGACGTACTTGTCTGTGAAGTTGGGATTTAGGTGTGTTGTGGCGCCTAAGAAGAGCTTCCTAACTGACGCCCATATTAAGAAACGAAAGTTGTTTTTTGATAAATTTGGTAAATGTGACGTTAAATTCTGGAAACAAGTGTTGTTCACTGACGAATCGACATTTCATTGCTCTGCAAACACCTCGACGAAAGTTTGGCGAAGTCCACGCTGCAATAAAAACAGTGAAAAACTTATTCGTCCTCGTGAAAAGTTCCCTAAAACTTTGATTGTATGGGGTTCTATGGGCTATGAGGGAGTTAGGGAATTGTGTATTTTTGAAAATAATGAAAGAGTGAACCAGCATATTTATTACGTCGTACTGAATGAGTTTTTAGAGGGAAGTTTTGAGAAAACAGGTGTTTCGATCCTTCAGCAAGACGGCGCACGCTGCAACACGACGGGACTGATAAAGAACTGGTTGCAGGATTGTGGTGTGGAGCTTTCAAGTGACTGGCCCCCTAATTCCCCTGACTTTAGTCTCATTGAAAATCTGTGGTCAATCATTAAACAACAATTACAGAAAGTTGACTGCTCCACAATCGACCAACTTAAGGCTCCCATCCTTGCTGCTTGGAACAGTATCAAACCAGAGATTTGTCAGCACCTCATTGAAAGTGTTTCCCAACGGCTTAGGCCAGCTAAGAAAAACAAATTTGGTGTTGACAAATACTAGATAACATAAGGTAAGCTCAAACACCATTTTATGTATTAACTAATTTTTTGCATACCCTTACAGGTCAACAAAGGTGCTCGTGAGTATGCGCTTGCCTATATATATATATATATATATATATATATATATATATATATATATATATATATATATATATATATATATATATATATATATATATATATATATATATATATATATATATATATATATATATGTATAAATATATATATATATATATATATATATATATATATATATATATATATATATATATATATATATATATATATATATATATATGCTTACATATATACACATATATATATATATATTGTGGCGGGATGTTGCAAAAAAAACCCCCACACCCTTGAATCTTACTTACTTACAATGGTCTCCACCAAACAAACTTTCCCCTTACGTTATCAGCAGCGGGACTCTTGGACAAAAGGACAAAAATCAAAACAAAACATATCCTTAACACTATATTCTTACAAACTATAATAAATAAATCAATAAACTTGGAGACTAAACATACAATAAACTAACACCATTCCAATAAACAAAAAAAAACAACCCTAACAAACTTAAAACTAAAATAGACCGTAACCAATATTTGATAATTATATATACATATGATTCTGAGTGGACACTTTCGTCCACACAAGGGCCAACAGTCTTTAATATCAAAAATATCAACTCTGCAGCAACCGGAACACAGATATACACAATTGTATTAATTGGTCTGGTTTGTGTGCGGTATCATCATAATCATCATAAACATTGTCATCATCATCAATCATAGGTTCATTCAGTCCGGGTCATCAACGTTATCTAAATCTGAGCAGTCGTATCAATATTAAGTACAGGCCAGATCATCAACAAGCGATCAATCCAAAGAGCAGTCTAAATATAATCAATTCCAGGCCAGGTCATCAACAGTAAATCCACTTTCAAAATTCGGTCTCTCCAAAGGAGGAATCACGGCCTGCCAAAATAAAAAAGAAAAACACTTACAAACACTCCTAACTAACTGAACTATCGCACTATAATCAAAGATAAATAATAAATTGTTCCTATCATTCACAATCACTACAAGCAAAGATAAACAAAACTGTACTTACTTATGAAATATATAAACACTTTCTCGCTGGTCGAAAAATGATATAAAATATAATCCAGCATTCACAAACGAACTGTCTCAAGCTGCAGTCAAATAAAAAAAGCATTCGCTCCGAAACATTCACCACTGTCGTAACCTAACTAAAAAATGTAAACAAACAATCTCATTTAAACCAACAGTCTTTCTCACCACAAACGATCGTTAACCTAACTACTTTCGCTCGCTGACACAATATATCTCTCTCTCTCTCTCTCTCTCTCTCTCTCTCTCTCTCTCTCTCTCTCTCCTCTCTCTCTCTCTCTCTCTCTCTCTCTCTCTCTCTCTCTCTCTCTCTCACAGGATTTGGCAAAAACAAAAAAATAAAAATAAAGCAAAAATAAATCCTCCACATTCCTCCCCCCTTACTTTGCCAAATCCTTCTCACACAACACTTACATTATTTTTTTCATAACCCAGTCGCAGTCGGGAACGGGACCTCTACTCCGATTAACTGGGCCTCCATATACTCTCTCATTCACTTCTTCCTTATCACAATCATTTGCTACATTAACACTATTCCTATCTAAATCCCTATCATCTAATATATCATGTACAATCATATCTACCTCGTTCTCATCTGGCCCTATAATTACACTCATTTCTGTAAACAGTTCATCCATTTCATCAAAAACATTCTCAACTTTAGCAAAAGATTCATTCATGCTACTTATCATTCTCCTGTCTCTCATTCTCGCGTTATTCATTTTTTCTTTTACATCATCTAACGAAAAGCCACACACACTATAAGTATCATTCATACTCAGCCACGTTTCATCTGTATTAATACATTTATCCTCCACACTCACTTGCACATTTACACCCTTGTCATACTTATTCGTATTCTTACCTATACCTATAAATTTCCCTTGCACTTTCTCCTCACTTAAAACTTTCAAACGCCTCTTTTTCCTATATTCAACTAACACTAATTGTTTATTTTCCAGCCCTAATTTCTCATGCATACTCGGTTCATACTTGCTCATTTCCAACCAATTACTCATCCCATTCTCACAAACATTAATCCTATTCCTTCCACACACACAGGACTCACCCAGCTGAACCCTCTTACACTCTAGTTTCCCGAACATCCTGTCTGACTTAATCCCTTCTTCCTACATACTCTAGCTACATGCCCATCTGCACCACATTCAGTACACTTACCCCGCGGCTCCTTGCACATTCTAGCATAATGACCATCCTTACCACAATTACCACAAATCACATTCATACGATTACTACGACATCCACTCGCCACATGCCCAATCATACCACACCGAAAACACTTAACCTCTTTCTCTTTCTTGCACTCACTAATTCTATGCCCTACCTCACCACATCCAAAACAAGCACCTAGAGCCCATCTACATTCATTCTTCTTATGTCCTACTTTCCCACATCTATAACACTTCTCTTCACGGATACAACTACCTGACCTACCTTGCGGCGCACTAGCACTCCTATCCCTCCAAACCTGATTCCCTTGCCTAAACCCTTCATTTGTCCTTACAGGTATTCCCACATTACTCGCCCTAACACTCCTATCTACTACACTATCAGCTACCCTCATCGGTCCTCTCATAACAGCATCTCTAAAACTAACAAATTCTGGCACACTTTCCTCCATTCCAGTTCTTACACTCACAGATTTACTTTCTTTCATACACCTATCCAACTCGTAATCCTCAACTATCTCTAAAATATCATCCCATGTCAATCTTTCTTTCGTCCACCTCATTTTCTCCTTCCGTTTCAAATTAACAAACTCAGCAACATTCTCGGGTACAGTAGCCAAAAACTTCCTCATTAACTCCTTATTCTCATTTATACCTTCATCCCCATACTTCTTCCTAGCTAAAGTTTCCAACCTACATACGTACATTGATATAGCTTCTCCTGCATTCATCCTTGCCTCATCAAAATCATTCTTACGCTTATACTTAACACTCCCTTTCATACGTTTTACCTGCTCAATTATTCTCGTTTTCACACTTTCATAATCAACGTCCCCTACACTCATTATCACTCCATACATCGTCAACAAATACCCAGTCAAATATTCTCCTAACTCCCTAGCCCAAACTCTTTTACTATCACCATACTTATCCTGACAATACCTCTCATACTCCTTGAAAAAATCATATACATCCCTACTGCTATGCTCATTGAACCTTTCACACCGAGGTACCTCTCTCATAATCACAGTCTTACACACATCACGTTCATTCTCACTGCTATCATCACTGTCTACTCCCTTGTTACCTTCTTCCTCATTTGAATATAATGAATCCACTTCCACACTTAAATTCCTATCCTTAACCATTCCCTTCTTACCCTTTTTCTTACTTACCACTTTCACCCATTCACGATCATCCTTGCTATCAGCCTGATACTTTTTTTTCTGTTTCTTCACATCACTTTTACCTTTCCTTTCATCTTTCCTCTCACCTTTCTGTTCATCCCTATTATGTCTAATTCCCTTATCTTCAATATCACCATCACTATTACTACTATCACTATCACTTCCTTTCCCATTATCACTAACCTTAGCCTTCTCTTCCACTACCAACCCATTACCCGAAGCTGAGGACACTCCTCCGACTGCACCTTCACCCATTATAGTTTTCATCATCCCCATGACTTGCCCCATCATATCTTCCATTCGTTTCTCCATTCGTTCTTCATTCTGTTTCATCCTCATCTCAACACATTCTTCCACTCTCTCTACTGTCCCCTTTAACTCCCTAAGCTCCTTCTGCATCGCCGCATTCTCCCAGTTCAACCTCTCATTCTCTATTAGCAACCTCTCCTCACGCTCCTTACTCAGCCGCAATTCCTCCTCCAAAGCCTTTAATTTACCTTCCATTTTTCATCAACCTTATATCTAAATTCTGTCCTTCGTCCAACAGTCCGGCTTCCTATCCCACCTCGGCAGTCCCTGTTCGGGCGCCAAAATAATGTGGCGGGATGTTGCAAAAACAACCCCCACACCCTTGAATCTTACTTACTTACAATGGTCTCCACAAAACAAACTTTCCCCTTACGTTATCAGCAGCGGGACTCTTGGACAAAAGGACAAAAATCAAAACAAAACATATCCTTAACACTATATTCTTACAAACTATAATAAATAAATCAATAAACTTGGAGACTAAACATACAATAAACTAACACCATTCCAATAAACAAAAAAAAACAACCCTAACAAACTTAAAACTAAAATAGACCGTAACCAATATTTGATAATTATATATACATATGATTCTGAGTGGACACTTTCGTCCACACAAGGGCCAACAGTCTTTAATATCAAAAATATCAACTCTGCAGCAACCGGAACACAGATATACACAATTGTATTAATTGGTCTGGTTTGTGTGCGGTATCATCATAATCATCATAAACATCGTCATCATCATCAATCATAGGTTCATTCAGTCCGGGTCATCAACGTTATCTAAATCTGAGCAGTCGTATCAATATTAAGTACAGGCCAGATCATCAACAAGCGATCAATCCAAAGAGCAGTCTAAATATAATCAATTCCAGGCCAGGTCATCAACAGTAAATCCACTTTCAAAATTCGGTCTCTCCAAAGGAGGAATCACGGCCTGCCAAAATAAAAAAGAAAAACACTTACAAACACTCCTAACTAACTGAACTATCGCACTATAATCAAAGATAAATAATAAATTGTTCCTATCATTCACAATCACTACAAGCAAAGATAAACAAAACTGTACTTACTTATGAAATATATAAACACTTTCTCGCTGGTCGAAAAATGATATAAAATATAATCCAGCATTCACAAA
Organism: Palaemon carinicauda; assembly: GCF_036898095.1. Classification (NCBI taxonomy): domain Eukaryota; kingdom Metazoa; phylum Arthropoda; class Malacostraca; order Decapoda; family Palaemonidae; genus Palaemon; species Palaemon carinicauda. The sequence continues at coordinate 32,886,246 of NC_090748.1, forward strand.
CGAACTGTCTCAAGCTGCAGTCAAATAAAAAAAGCATTCGCTCCGAAACATTCACCACTGTCGTAACCTAACTAAAAAATGTAAACAAACAATCTCATTTAAACCAACAGTCTTTCTCACCACAAACGATCGTTAACCTAACTACTTTCGCTCGCTGACACAATATCTCTCTCTCTCTCTCTCTCTCTCTCTCTCTCTCTCTCTCTCTCTCTCTCTCTCTCTCTCTCACAGGATTTGGCAAAAACAAAAAAATAAAAATAAAGCAAAAATAAATCCTCCACAATATTTATATATATATATATATATGCTTATATATATACACACATATATATATATATATATATATATATATATATATATATATATTTATATGTATATATATATATATATACATATAAATATATATATATATATATATATATATATATATATATATATATATATATATATATATATATATATATATATATATATATATATATATATATATATATATATATACATATATATATATATATATATATATATATATATATATATATATATATATATATATATATATAAATATATATATATATATATTTATATGTATATATGTATATATACATATAAATATATATATATATATATATATATATATATATATATATATATATATATATATATATATATATATATATATATATATATATATATTTACGAAAGTGGTTTTCAAGAAAGTAAAATAATTTATTCACTTATTTTATTGGTGTTCTTAAGACATGCATAGCCAACTCATAAGGTGAGTTCCACTCTCTTAGGATTAAATAATGTATGTAAATTATATAAGACTTCCCTAACTTTTTCACTGTATTTTCATTCCGATTCGTATACGTAAATATGCGGTATTTTAAAGAATTAAATTTTTATTCCAAGCAGTTTTGTCATGAATTCTTATGTAATCATCCTAAGAGGTATGCTGTATGACGCACACCCTTGGGATTACATCCTGTTTCGACGTGTTTGGATGAGACATAATTCTAGATTAAAAATTATACTTTTTTTTTTAATGTTACGAGAGGAGGTGGGTGGACGTAGCTTAGAGAGAGTTGCCTCGCAAGCAACGTTAGTACCTGTTCTTCAAAATACTAGCTTGTCCGGCGTACGCCGCTAGAGCCATGCCTCCACGCTACGAAAAGGATTTACTAGAAATTTCTGGAGTCATTAAAGTAATATATAAGGACCGATCCATGAATAGGAGACAGAAAAGATCATGCCTGACCCCCAGAAAATCCATCGCCCAACATTCCTCTCATCAGCTTCTATCCAGCCAATTCGTGAATAGTGTTCTCTTCTCAAATGTGAATAGTGATTACTTTCTAACATATACCGTAAATAGTGTTGAATCAAACCTTATTGTGTGATTAAGCTAAAAGTTTACTGTGTTAATGTAACTACATTTTGTGGTATGAATTTTTGTAACTAGCCCTGTGAGATTAGGTTAAGTAATGAAGTGTATATATTTTGTTTGAGGACAGCAGTAACAGTTAACTATATTTAAGTGTAAATTTTATTAATTTTACGTGTTAAAATGTTATTTATCCATTAATTGTCGAAATTTAATGATTTTTATAAATAATTTTCTAGTGGAACAAGATATTGTATATTTTTTTGAGGTCTTCTTTTTGTCTTAGTCTATGGTTTAGTTCAGATTTGATATGTCGAGTGAGTAATTTTTGGTATTAATTTGTTTGAATTTGTTAATCTATTTTTAATATATTTATGTTTTATTTCCATTAAACAATCTTTTCTCATTGGTTTGCTCATTTCCCCTGATTAAGAAAGGAAGTAGGAGGTTAATTAAAGAAAAATTCTTGCTAAAAGTCAAGTAATCACGCAGTTTTATTTAGAGTGTAAAGTAAAGAAACCTTTTACATATTCAGTGATCATATATATTATTGTCTGGATGATGCCTATTCCTCTCAGGGTTTAGAGGTTATCTATTGTGTTAAAATTATGTAGTATGGAGCAGGTGAGATTTGAAGCTCGGGAATTTACGTAACTCGCCAGTCGTATTATATATGCACACACGCACGCACACTAAAACACACTCATATATATATATATATATATATATATATATATATATATATATATATATATATATATATATATATATATATATATATATATATATATATATATATACATATATATATATATATATATATATATATATATATATATATATATATATATATATATATATATATATATATATATATATATATATATATATATATATACATATATATATATATATATATATATATATATATATATATATATATATATATATATATATATATATATATATATATATATATATATATATATATATATATATATATATACATATATATATATATATATATATATATATATATGTATATAATTTTGGGCTCAGGCCATGTCGTCCTGATGGAAGTTGCTTCGTTAGTAGCTTCCTAGGTTATATTTGACTACAGTGATATATCCCAGAGAATTTACCAAAGGTATCCAGAATTCTAACTCCTGGAGCGAATATCCCTTAAAGATTTTTTAAAAAGGGATATCGCATATTATCAGAGGATGTATTCTTGACACGTTGTTTTCGCTTCGAGGGGAAAGTGGCAAGAATATAGGAAAGCCGTTATTAAGGCAACGCTCTTACTCCACTGTAAACAGGCGCCACCCCTCCACCGCGTGGTGCCATCTAGCCATTCTTTCCCTTGTAGCTTTGCTGACCGGTGTTTATCCCGTGTTATCTCTCGCTATTTTGGACTTATTTCGTTGCTATGATGTCTTCACCAGCCTCATCGTCTTCTGGAAAGTTAAGTAATATCTTTGAATTGTGTAAATGTAAGCTCTTGCCAGTTTTACTCTTCGAATGAGATCGTAATTAACGTAACAAGAGCTGTTGCCAGCCATATGGCGTCATGGACGCGGTCGTTCTGTCTTGTACATTTAGTTAGCCAGAACGGCTTTCCCAGCATCGCTTGCTTTTTAACTTTAGCTATTTAGCAATTTAGCTAGGGATTCTTATATTATGCCCTTGTTGTCGTGGATTTGGCTAATTATGATCGAGCCTCACGAGTGCTAGGCTTCCTAGTCTAGGCACCTTCACACTTCATGCATTATATTACCTTCCTGGTAAAGTTTTATTGACGCTCAGGCAATATTTTATACATTTAAGATATTACTGCATAAAATTTTCCTCTTCCAAGATAGTATACGAGAAAGTTTCGGTGAACGATTCTCACTGCACCTACGCTACTAGCCTAGGGACTTTAGTATACTTTCATATATGTCCCCAATTGCTCTTGTATTGTCTTTTAAGGGGAGACTGACACCTCCTATACCTTTTAAGCCAATACCAATCTCCTGGTGGGTTTTAAGAGCAATTCCTCTCCCCTCTGACTAGCCTAGGCTATTCCTTGGTTATCTTTGCCCTGAACTGAGTTCTGGCAAATCTTTACTGGGGTGTTCGTTTTCTTTCTCTTAACCACTAAGTCGGTTTTGAGCTTAGAACGGGACATCAGAGTAGAATGTCTGTGTTTGGCAACCACATGTCTTGGTGAAATGATTTCCCAAGTCAGGTTAGGTTGCCTTTACAGGAGGCTAGGCCTCCTTAGTCCATACCCTGGAGGTCTTATATGACAATTCCTCCTCCCATGGCCTAGCAGACAGTCCTGTGCTGGTATATCTTAAGCCAAAGACTTGATTTCTTCCAGTGCCTAAGATCTCTGGTACGAGATTCTGTTCCCTTTTTGAGTTTGCGTCCTGTGTGCCGCCTTCTCGCTTAGACTAACCCAACCTGGGGAATTGAATTCCCCAACTATGAGGTCGTCTACTATCGGATCAAAATCGCTCAGGTCGGTAGTTCCTTTGGGTATTACCTCACTTATAGGACCCTTGCCCCCCCCCCCCTGCTGTCCTTTTTGTGTTGGCCTAGCCATCACACACCCTGGCCGTCATTCTACATTGGACCCTATGGGTAGTCTGAAGAATTGGCCTGATGTTCCCTGCCTGGAACCCTCATCTTTCTTAGAGTGTTTTTCAGTCCTCCCTTGGACTGCTTTCCATATCCTTGCTACCAATATGGATGGGATATGGTTGGATGGAAGCCCGAATTTAATTCCCCCTTCCATTTGAACCCTCATTCCGGATGAAGGCCAGCAAGGATGAGCCTTTGCCTTCCTCCATCCTTTCTTTTCCTTTGCTTTTCCCAATCCTGGGCCGACTGCCGTCAGCTCGTAGCTGCCGGCAGCCATGTTGGACGCCTGTCTGCCGGCAGTACTCTGACCGGCCGCCGGCAACTATATTGTCTGGCGGCGGATGGCCACCCAAAGTCTAGACATTTAGCCGCCGGCTGCCGGCGGATCCTACTTGATAGAGGGATCCTTTGGCTGCCGGCAACCTGCCGCCCATCATCCTGAAGGCGGTGCTTACCTTCAATAGCCCAGAACATTCCGGCATATGCCGGCAGGCACGGCAGTACTGGCGGCATGCCGCCAGCAGTCAGTGCTATAGCCCATACTATTTTTTCCAACCTACAAGGTGCTTCTGGGCAGCCTATTGTGAGACCATCACATTTAAGAGAGCGATTCTCTCTGCTTTTTATTGGTTAATAACCATTACCAAACCCCCAATATAGAATCCAGAAGACAGTGTTAAGAAGACACTTTATATCCAAAGATATTATCTTCCCTTAAATTCGTTAAGAATTTAGTATTCAATATTGAAGGAGGTCATAGCAATGGGTTGGACAGGAGACACAAGTAGGTGTATTTTCCTTTTTCTAGCTTACCCTATCCTAAGCTAAATATTATTTAAAATATGTATGATGAAATCTGAGAATTTCACCAAATACTTATGTGCTTTTCTTTCTTTACAGGAGGAGCATCCAGAGTGCGGGAACAACTTCTGCAGGGTCCGCTGTAGGAACTTCTGCGGCCATGACATGTGCCGGGCCCACGCTCGCTGTGCAGTCATGAAGGGATCTCTTAAGTATTGGGACCCACAGGTATGTACCGTTTGTGACATATTGGTAAAGGAGGCTTTTGATGATCAAAAGTCTACAGAGTCAAGGGATGCAGCAAGAGAGACGCTGCGAAAATGGGTCAGGGGTTTTCAGAAGAGCACCTCTGGCCCATACCTTCCTAATGAGAGGAGGAGGGACTGTCTGTTCCCTAGGGCATCTTCGGATGCAATCGTTCCCCAGGCTCAACGCGAGATTCCCCTCATCCAGATTCCAAAAAAATCTGTTGTATCGGACGCCTTGAAGGGCATCCAACTAGAGGACAACATGTCGGTTGTCTCAGAGGAGACTGAACATAATCTCATGGTAGAAGAACTTGAACAGGAGGATGACGTACCCCCTGAAGGCGAAACCGAGAAAGCCGAAACGATTTTGGTGTCTTCTGCTACGGTGGCCGAGCCGTTGCCTTCGACTTCTTCTTCTGCCCCCCAGTTAGACTCGATCACGAGCACGTTGCACTCGCTTTTGTCCATGTTCCAGGACATGCAAAAGAAATCGTCTGAGAAGGAGGCTTCTCTTCGGACGGAGATGCACCAGTTCGTGGCAACGCGTTTACCCCTGAAGAAGCTAAACATCCAGGATTTTCCTGCCTTCTTTGACATCAATCCTTGGAGGTATCCGGAGCATATGCCGATGTCAGGGGGGGGGAGATCTTCCTCTCCGAGAAACTGGGCACTGTCCCAGTAGATGATGTAGAGCAATGGTGCACAACCGGCGGCCCGCGGGCCGCATGCGGCCCCCAGTGAAGCACATGGCGGCCCTCGAAGTTATCATAGAAAACACAATATATCACTCTCTGTGCAGTAAAAGAAAATAATAAATATAAACATATTACTCCGTCTTATGATATAATTACAAATAGTAAAAATGTACTATATAACACACACACACATACATATGTATGTATGTATGTATATATATGTGTCTGTGCATATATATATATATATATATATATATATATATATATATATATATATATATATATATATATATATATATATATATATATATATATATATACATAGACATACATATATATATATATATATATATATATATATATATATATATATATATATATATATATATATATATATATATATATGTACATATATATATATATATATATATATATATATATATATATATATATATATATATATATATATATATATATATATATATTTATATATATATATATATATATATATATATATATATATATATATATATATATATATATACATATATATATATATATATATATATATATATATATATATATATATATATATATATATATATATATATATTATTCTTTGTGTTTTCTTGTTATTGTTGAATTATCTCGTTATCTATAATCAGTTCATTCACTAAATTCATAATTTCATCACCATCCTCGAACACGAAAGCAGTCGAGACAATAGGTGAACGCGTATGGCTGTCGACTCTACAACGTTGTCTAGACTGGAGTAACCTCGTTGTTGTGAAGGGAAGTTAACCACCTGAAGTTATATCTAAATTAATATTTATCATAATTTTGAATACTATTTTCTTTTTAAACAGATGCAAAACCTGTTTTTGTTTTTCTTGTTTTTCTTTTTTTATTATATTTTACATTCATAATTATGGTTTCCTAATACATCTAAATTCCAGTTCAAAAAAGTTTGTAAAATGATTATTTTGCAACCTTCCAAGTTAGCCAATTTGTCTGAGCTCCGATAGTTTCTTTGCAGTCTAAAATAGGAGATATTGCTACAAGGCCAGGCATTTATCATTGTAGTGTTTTCAGATTAATTTTGCTTAGCTACTATGGCTTCTGGTACTTCTGTGGACAAAAACTCAAGTCGAAAAAGAAAGCTTGAAGATGAACATAGAAAATTTCAAGAAATATGGACAGATAAATATTTCTTTGTGGAAAACAGTGAAAAAAAAAACTCATTTGCTTGATATGCCAGAATAGTGTGGCCGTTTGTAAGGAATACAATTTGCAAAGGCATTATCTGACAAAGGACAAGCCTTATGAAAAATTTGTTGGTGAACTAAGAAAGCAGAAAATTAAATCACTAATGCAAGGTTTTCATGTGCAGATAAATATGTTTATTCAGAAAACTAAAGAGGCACAGGACGTAACAGAAGTGAGTTATGAAATTGCAAACCTGATTGCTAAGCATTCCAAGGCATTTTCAGAGGGGGATTTCATTAAAAAGTGTATTCTACTTGCTGCTCAAAAACTTTCTCCAGCTGTTTTGAAAAAGTTTGAGAATATCAGTTTGAATCGTATGACAGTGCAACGTCGCATTGTTGATTTGTCGGGTGATATAGTAGACCAGTTGAAGGAGAAAAGTAAATAATTTGTGTACTTCTCCCTAGCCACTGATGAATCTACTGATGTTACATCTACGGCTCAGCTACTTGTATTTGTACGTGGTGTGACAGAGGACTTTTCTATTCATGAGGAACTCGTAGGGCTCAGTTCATTGAAGGGGTAAACAACTGGTAGTGATTTACTTAATGGACTTTTAGAACAAATTTCAGTAATTGAGTTAGATTTGGACAAGTTAGTAGGAATATCAACTGATGGGGCTCCTGCAATGATAGGCAAGCAGAATGGATTGGTGCAGCTACTGATTAAACACCTTGGAGAGCGAAAATATGAACTGAAACAATTTCATTGTATAATACATCAAGAAAAAAATTTGTGGAAAAGAACTGGACTTTGATCATGTAATGAAAGTTGTAGTTTCTACAGGCAATTTTATCAAGTCACGCTCAGCTTTGCATCACCGGCAATTCAAGCAATTTCTTGATGAAATTGAAGCAGAATATGGCGATTTTGTGTTTTTCACTCAAGTAAGGTGGTTAAGCAGGGGAAATACGCTGAAAAGATTTATCAGTCTTCTGGATGAAATTGAGATATTTCTTAATGAAAAGAATAAGATGGTACCAGAACTTACAAATGCTGACTGGCTTTGTAATTTGTCATTTCTTGTAGATCTCACAAGTCATTTAAATAACTTGAATCATAAACTTCAGGGGAATAACCAACTTATTTCTTAGCTAGCCAATTATGTGACAGCTTTCGAACAAAAACTAAAATTGTTTCAGTTACAGATGGTTAAAGGAGAGTTGGGACACTTCCCAAATTACAAACTTATGTGTGAGAAACACAAAGTATGCAATAGACATGAATATTATGCAGCAAAATTAGGAAAACTTTTGGAGGCCTTTGAGAGCCCATTTGAGGACCTAAAGAAACAAGTCAATGATTTGAAGTTGTTCAGCAACCCCTTTTCTGTATCTCCTGATGAAGTAGAATTCGAAGCACAACTCGAACTGATTGATCTCCAGAATAATGACAGCCTTCGTACCAAGTATAATGAAGGGGACTTGCTCAACTTTTATAATTGCTTGGCCAAAGATCAGTTTCCTTAGTTGAGAAACAAATCTGCTATTTATGCTAGCTTATTTGGCTCTACCTACATATGTGAACAAACATTTAGTCTGCTCAACCAGACCAAGTCAAATATTCGTAGCAGGCTAAGTCATCAAAATCTGCACTCTGTTTTAATACTGGCAACCACAAATTTCCATCCTAGCATAAAAAAAAAACTTGTACATGAATCTCAGTGTCAAAAATCTCATTAAAACAAAACAGGTGAGCAACTGTGTTTTTTTTATCTCTAAACATTCTACAAACTATTTATCATTTCATGTAAAATCTAGTCTAGTGGCCCTCGACTAGATATATGTTTGATGATGTGGCCCGAGTAGCTCAAAAGGTTGTGCACCCCTGATGTAGAGTTTTGGCCCAGCAAAGGGGCCTATCCGGATTGTTATGTCCGCCTGAGGACGGAACCTTCGTCCAAAGAGGAGACAGAGCCGAAAGAGGTCATCGTTCTTGACCTCCCCAAGGCCCAGGCCTTATTTACCAACACCTTGAAAGAGAGGGCCTTTACTAGCTACAAGGTGACAGCTCTCAGCAAGAAGCACCCTTCCTTTATTGCTGATCCCTCTTGTGCCTTTCCCTTTATGGACAAAGGGTTTAAGGCTGCTTTAAAGGCGGTTGAGGCAGGGAAACCTTGTCCTACACTCGAGGAGTGTAGACCCTTTTCCCTCGCCTTCCCATCGGATGATGCGGACGGGAAAGATGTTCACAACATTTTCACAGTCGGGAAGCTGGAGGCAGACATTGCCGGACGACAATTCGGTGAAGACCTCCTGAAGTTGTCAGACTTTCTCCTGCGCAGAGAGCAGGAGACAAAAGAACGTCTTGCCACCTCTATGTCACTGCAGACGGGGCTTGAGACAATGGCAAGCATTTCGGAAACCCCCAACATGTACATGGTCTTCTCCAAGGCTCATTTGGCGACGGTCACCAAAGACCTGTCCAATTTCATTAAAGCCCGAAGGGCTTGCCGGGAGTTCGTGTTTGCCTCGGCTGCGGTGAGGCACGAACCAAGGAAGCTGATAGCTTCCAACATCTGGGGAAAAGACCTCTTCCCAAGCGAAGTGGTCAAAGAGGTCGTGAACAAAGCCGCAACGGAGAATAGGGCTTGTCCGCCAAGAATAGTCTTTCGCTGAAGAGGGTCCCCAGCCAAAAAGGAAGACAAAATGACCATGAGTGCCCTCTCATCCCAGGCAACAACAACAGCTTCCCATGGCCACGGTGCAACAGACGGTGGCACAACCAACCACCACCTTCCAGCTGGTGCCCCAGACGGTGGCGACACAGTTGCCCGCTTTCACCCCAGCTTTCGAAGGGCAGTCAACGACCTTTAGGCCGAAGTCTCGAGGTTCCTTTTGAGGATCCTCTAAACACCCTTCCAGAGGCAGGAGCAACAGGTGGATGTGGACGTGGCCAAGGAGGTAAATCCTCCAACCAGCACTCAAAGTGAGATGCTACCGGTAGGAGGGAGACTTTTCCTCTTTCGGGGTCGCTGGACCTTCGATCCCTAGGCCCAAAGCCTAGTCAAGAATGGACTAGGGTGGAGTTGGAACACAACTCCACCAAACTTCCCTCAATTCTTCCAACACTCAACCCCCATATTGGAAGAATATGTTCAGTAACTCTTAAACAAGAGTTATAAGAAGGGCGAAGTCCATCAAATTCCAAGGAAGGCTATTTTTTGTTCCGAAGAAGGACTCAGAAAAGCTCAGAGTCATTCTGGACCTATCACCACTTCAACACATAAGGACCCTTTTGCCCAAACAGGCATATACAGTCTCCATAGACATGACTGTTGCGTACTGGCACATCCCAATCAACCGTCAAGTTTCCCCCTACCTAGGGTTCAAACTACGGAAAAGACAGTACATCTTCAGAGCCATGCCCTTTGGCCTAAACATAGCTCCAAGTGTATTCACCAATCTTGCGAATGCAATCATTCATCAATTACGCCTAAAAGGAATTCAGGTGGTAGCCTACCTGGACGACTGGCTAGTGTGGGCAGCATCCAAGGAGGAGTGCACGCAAGCCTCCAAGGAAGTGATCCGGTTCCTGGAACACCTAGGATTCAAGATCAACTTGGAAAAGTCTCGTCTTTCTCCAGCTCAGACGTTCCAGTGGCTGGGTGTAAATTGGTACTTACAGTCACACTTCCTTTCCATTCCATCAATTCCACCAATTTTGTAACGCCCGTGCTTGTGAGTCTGTCCTTGCTTAAGGAACTCAGGGCAATAAAAAAAGAGAAGAGCAATGGGAAGGTCGCCAGTCACCAATAACACAAGGAATACCGTCAAAATAGATATATATGCAATAATAATTCGATGAAAATTAATAAGAAAGGGAGCACAACAGATAACTATATTCGAGTTAAGCCACGAGGAACTTCACAGGGAGTTGGATTCTCGCAATATTATCACGTGGAGTTGGGTAGGCCGTGGAAGGTTCCAGCACAGCAATATCATTCCCTGGTAAGGGAAATAAGATAAATTATTAACCAATCACTTACTTCTACAGGCTGGGAACACCATGAAGTTGTATGGTTACAACCTTTAAGCAAATTAAACAAAAGGACAAACTGAGGAATTTAAACACTACATGTGTGAATCAACACTGTCATAGGATGAGTTAATTAAGGCTAGGAGCAAACAGCACACGTGGTTAGGGCACTTGATTGGGATAATGAAAGGTCAGTGGGTAGGATCTCTCGTTAAAGGATAAAAGGAAAAAATGGGATGTGATAAAGAAGGGATGGAAGGCTGGATAAGGATGATGAGGATCTCAATGAACAGACACCTTACCTTGATAAAAAGGACTCTGTTTCCTCCCTTGTGGAAGACGTGTCACAGGTACTGCTCTGATGGAGTCTTGAGAGCGAAGGAGGATGATGTTCCTCTCATGGAAGTTGATTAGCGAAGAAGGATGCCCAGTTGTTCCTAGGTCAACTTAACCCCACTTGGTCCCCAATTTCGGGGATTAGGGGCAATTGGCCTGACCCTGTGCCACTGGTCATCGGCCTTTGTCATGTCTCCCGACACCCCCCCATCAATAGGCCTCGTGACTTTTCCTGGATCCCGTGTGGCAGCGTTTAACGGCCATGTGTGTTAAATATGTATTAAAATGAGATCTCAGGGGAGGAGACTGGTAGAGGATTTTCTTTTGGGGGGGTGAGGTTCTGGATAGGGTCCCAATGCTTGTAGCATGTCCACTGGTCTTTGCTGTCGGGATGCAATGACCGCCAGGAATAACAATATATATATATATATATATATATATATATATATATATATATATATATATATATATATATATATATATATATATATATATATATATATATATATATATATATATATATATATATATATATATATATATATATATATATATATATATATATATATATATATAGGTAAGTTGCATAATTATCAAAGTTATTACGTATTATGAAATTGTCGTAGAATGGTGCAACTTGTATAGGTTATCAGTTGTGGAAAGTCTTGGTGGATGGTTTGGCTACCATGTGCAGGTTTTTTTTTTTTTAGTTGAAATGCCGTTCATCACCACGAGGACCATTTTACCGCGAGTGCCCCTTTTTCAGTTTTTTGCATTTTTTGGCCAGGTCATTTTTCCGTAAGAAAATGCCAAATAGTGTGGCAAAATTTTTGCTTTTTAGTGTTGGAAAGTGTGTCTAGATGATCTGGCTACCCATGCGTGACTTTGTTTTTGTCAGATACGCCGTAGATATTGGTATGTGGCGTATTTTCCTGCGGTTACCACTTTCTGTTTTTTTTTCAATATTTGTAAAAATTTACTACGTAGTAAGGAATTGCCATATTGTATTGATTTTTTTCATGTTTATTTGTTGGAAAGTGTGTCTTGATGGTAGGGCTACTACGTGCATGTCTTTTTTTTTATCTGAGATGCTCTATATTAGAATGTTGGCCATTTTTCCGCGAGTGCCCCTTTTTATTTGTTTTGCCTTTTTTTGCTTAGTCATGTTACCGTAAGGAATTGGCAAGTAGTGTCGCAAAACTTATATTTTTATATTGTTGGAAAGTGTTTCTAGATGATATGGCTACCCATGCCTATCTTTTTTTTTTAGCCAGATATGGCGTATATATAGGTATGTGTTTGATTTTCCTGTGATTGCCATTTTTTCGTTTTTCCCATTTCTTTCAAAATGACTACGTACTAAGGAACTATCACAGAGTAATGATTCATTTAGATGTTTATTTGTCGGAAAATGTCCCTTGATGGTTTGCCTAGCACGTGGCTGAAATTTTTTTTTCTGAAATGACCACCATTAGCACGTTGTCATTTTTCATCGAGTGCCCCTTTTTATTTGTTTTGCATTTTTTTGCTTAGTCGTGTTACCGTAAGGAATTGGCAAGTAGTGTCGCAAAACTTATATTTTTATAGTATTGGAAAGTTGCTCTAGATGATCTGGCTACCCATGCATGACATTGTTTTTTTTGCCTTAGATATATTGGTAGGGGATCTATTTTTCATCGAATGCTAATTTTTTCTAATTCTTTGCAGTTATCAAAATGGCGAGCGGGAGACAACCATTGGGCTTTTAGGCCATAAATCAGCTCTTAGAGCAGTTTGATAGTGATGTGGATGATGCATTGGAGATCAATGACGTCACTGACGATGAATATGTAAATGTCGATGAGTTGGAGCAGGAGGTCAGGCAGGAACAGGAGGTGACCCAAAATCCTGAAATTATTGGCTTAGGGAATGGAGATGGAGAAGCCGACGACGATGTGGGGGAGGAAGAGGGGGTTGGGGCTTCTGGTTCTCATGTTGTCCCAGCCAGCACAATAACAACTCCTGTGCCATCTACTTCACGTGGTCAGCCCCCAGTAACGGTACCTCAGCTCACGCCAGTGGAGGAGACAAGCAGAAAGAGGAAAAGGGGGGATCTACAGGCAGCCAGGGGGATGGCAATCACCCAGATAGATGCTGAATCGGTTCAAGGTCGCGACGGTACTGTTTGGCATAGAGACCCAAATTCCACCCTCCCCCATATGTTCACACCAAGGATTGAGCCTGGGGGTCCCACTTCTCTCACGTTGGGAACGAGCAAAGTGTCCGACATTTTCTCGCTCTTTTTGAGCGACCGCATGCTAGCCGAAGTTGTTTTGCATTCTAATGAACGCCTTGCCCTATTGAGGAGTCATTACCTTCATAAGGGCAACGTTGCCCTCAGGGACATTGACCTGAGGGAACTGAAGGCGTTTATTGGTATCCTAATAATTACGTCAGTGCGGGCGGACAACCATACACCGACCTGGGACATGTGGAACCTCACAGAGGGAAATCCTTTGTACATATGTACAATGAATGAGCGTCGTTTCACCCTGTTGGTGAGGGTAATTCGCTTCGATGATTCGGCCACCAGAGTAGAGAGGGTGAAAATGGATCGCCTCGCACCCATTTGAAAACTCTTCGATCACGTGGTGACCAATTGTCGAAGCAATTATAGCCCAGGACCACATCTGACTGTGGATGAACAGCTTGTCCCTTTCCGGGGGTGCTGTCCATTCAAGATGTACATTCCAAATAAACCTGCTAAGTAAGTACAATTCTTTGTTTTTTATATTTGCACATGTTATTATTGTTTTGTATTTATAAACAATTTTTTATTTATTTATTATTATTATTATATATATATATATATATATATATATATATATATATATATATTTATATATATATATATATATATATATATATATATATATATATATATATATATATATATATAAATATATATATATATATATATATATATATATATATATATATATATATATATATACATATATATATATATATATATATGTATATATATATATATATATATATATATATATATATATATATATATATATATATATATATATATATATATATATATATATATATATATATATATATATAAATATATATATATATATATATATATATATATATATATATATATATATATATATATATATATATATATATATATATATATATATATATATATTTATATATATATACATATATATATATATATATATATATATATATATATATGTATATATATATATATATATATATATATATATATATATATATATATATATATATATATATATATATATATATATCTAGTTTGTGAAGTAAAGAACTTGCTATATGATTTATGTATCTAAATTATAATATATCATCTATTCTATCTCTATCTATCTCTATCTATGTATAACTTGTTCATTTATTTATCTGATAATTTATCTTTCGTATTTGTAAATGTTTTTCTTATATATTTATTATTATTATTATTATTACTATATTGATTAATAATATAATTGTATATTGTGTATTTTTTTTTATTTTCTTTTATCTTTTTACCTTTATTAGTTACTAATTCCATTTCCCTTCTTTTAGGTATGGTATCAAGATTGTATTGGCGTGTGATGCCGATACCCATTACATGTGTAATGCGATTGCCTACTTGGGGAAGGACACTGTCCAGATACCAAGAGGATCGACGCTTGGAGAAGTTTTGACGTCTGATCTTGTGGCACCTTTTCAGAGAAGAGGCCGCACAGTGACGACGGATAACTTTTTCACAACGCTACCGCTCGCTTTGTCACTCTTGGATAAGGACATGCATTTGTGTGGCACCATTCGCCAAAAGCCTTATATTCCTAAGGAACTTATGGAGAAGGTGCTTCCCCCAAAGGACTCAGTGACAGTGTTCAATTACGAACACAATCTAACTCTACAGTGTCAGCAAATTAGTAGGACTAAAAAGGTGATGCTGTTGAGTTCCCTGCATCATGATCCGTCTGAAGTCGAAAAAAGGAAGACCAACATTCAGATGTTTTATAATGCGACCAAAGGAGGTGTAGACACATTCGACCAGATGTATTCTACATCTAATTGTATTCGTAAGTCACGACGCTGGCCTCTTACTCTCTTTTACGGGATATTGAATATAATAATGGTAGATTCTTATATTCTCTATACGTGCTTGCCCTTTGCCAAGACAATGCCAAAGCGAACGTTCCTCAGAGATATCGCCTACGAGTTGTGTGCTCCCCAGGCAATACATCGGTATCTAACGTCACACAGTTTGTCGAAGGGACTCCGTCAAATCATGGTGGATACTTTCAAGATACCTGAGCAGGAACCACCAAGACCTCGAATTGCCGTTGGCCACATAAAACTCCCTAAAAGGATTCGCTGTCACAGCTGCCCACCTAGGGACGACCGCAAGACAAACACTGCATGTCTCCTGTGCAAGAGTCCTGTTTGTCTGATCCACCAGAGTGTCCTCTGTCCAAACTGTAGCGTCTGTCCAAACTGTAACACAGCGTTATTTGTAAGTTACAACATGAAAATTTTTTTTACTTCTTTTTTGATTGAATATCATCAAATCTTATTAGCTAAAATATTATTATTGTTTTACAATTTTTTTTTTTAGATTTTATTTGCCTTCAAAAATTTTTTTTTGGGTCACAATTCTAATCTTATATTCGTAAAATAATCGACAATCATCCAGCAACCCAACATACAATTTTTATGCATATCCAAAAATAATTAGATTAGCAAATAACACCTTGAAATTGACATACCCTTCCTACATTTCAGGTGGCAGATTAGGGAGTCTGAGTCAGTGTGGTTGGCGGCCATTTTGTGGACATATCCGAAGCGTAAGTTGCCCTATCTATATATATTCTTGTTCCCTATAGAATTTGTGATATTTTGGTATATTTTTACCTGCATAAATATCATATTATATATTAAATATATGTATTTTTTTACGAAATTTCTAAGTACTCAAAAAATGACCTTTAGATATGGCCCCTGATATAAATGTAACTTACAAAATAATGAAGATTTTTTTACATATTTCTATTTTAGGATAACATATGTTTATTCCCGAAAAAAAAATTAGCCAATTCCTATATCATTTGGGTACCCCAAAAAAATTCATGAAATTTGGACACATTTTTTTGGGCCAAAAAAAGTTACCCTTTTTTTCTCATTTCAGATCTTCACCTCCATGGGTCAAACTTCATCCAAAATATATCAAGGTGTGTCCTAAACATTCAAGAATCAATTCCTAAAAGGATTTTTGTAAATAAGAGTAAATTTTTTTTTATGAATTTTTATGTAAGGTCTTTTTTTCTACTTTTTTTAAAATATTTATAATAAATAGTTTTTCTGCAGATGAGTAGTATTTATCTTTACAGTAGTTTTAAGCATTCATTGAATTTTTTTTTGGCAAAAAAAAAAGGAGGTTACTGCAAAAAAAGATTTTTCAAGAATTTTTTTTTGCGTTGGGGTCGCGCGCGACCGAGTATACCCTTAAAAGGGTGTCCGAGGAGCGTACCTATCCAGGGTTAAAAATAAACAATTCTGTGATGTGAAAGTATTTTTTTTTTTTCCTGTTTGAACCTAAAAGTCCAAAGAAGTGAAAACACAAAGGTATTTCCGAATGCAAATCGTGCATGAATATCAAATGGTGACTGCACATGATATTTTCCTTTTGTCTTCCGGGTAACCAAGCATCGTTAGCAACATTTGAATAGACGCTACCAAGAAGGGCAATGAAGATGGGAAACTAAATATATTCTAGCAATTGTATTCTCGGGAAGGAACTTATAGAGCATATATCGAATATTTTCACAAAAATAAGCGTTGCTGTTTTGTGTTTGTTGGTGAGATTTTGTATTTCCCGGGTCCACTTAATTTGTTAATGTTTTCCTAGGCTTGATGCGCGATATCATGAAGTGATATATTTGATTATCTTTTACCAATGTTTGGCTAATCATATCTATTTAAATATTCATATTTACCTGCTTATGTAATGCCGACATCTTCGTATGAAGAATGAAAATCCGTGGAATAATAATTAGTACTTATCATTATGAAAGCTTTCTGAGGAAAAGCGGCCTATAATTAAATAACAGATATGAGGGTTTTCACTGACAGGAACGAAGGGTCTTTTGATTGGACCTCTACGATGGTATAATAAAAGAAAATAAAATGATAAAAAGAAAAGCATTGATTAAGAATAAGTGAAGCATAGTTGTAGGTCAAAAGGTTGAATTTATAAAGATAAAAAAAATAGAAAACAAATAAAAAAGCAAAGGAATGCTAGTGAAGAAAGGAAAACTTATTTTTGACTATGTTTTTGTTTATGGAGAGGATTATATATGAACACAAAGATAAATGTAAATGGGAAGATTGATTTTATAGTAAAGTCAGACGTGAATTATTCAAATACTCAGAGTTAATGTTAGAGTACAAAAAGAGTATTATGATAAAAAGTTTCAAGAATTTAGTAGCTAGAAGATCTAGTATTGGTGCTAACAGTATTGAAATCTGAAAGTGTTAGAGAGTAATTGAATGATGCGCTGCGAATTTTTTTTAGCCGTAGATAAAGGAAGGGCTCCAGAGCAAAGGTGGTAGAGGATTTTTTTTTCTTATTCAATAGATTTCTAAACTCTTGGATAAAGCATTTAAAGAACATGCATGAAGAAAAGAACATACAAGATCAGAAAGAGCAAAGCTATGTCTTTATGGGATGATAAAAGAAAAAAAAAACAATGTTTTCTTCTACAAAACTCCTATTGACAAGTATATAAAACATGTGTGCAAAGTTATGTTAACATACTTCCTTTTCCCTTCCTTTAGTTATCAAAATACTCAACAGTCCTTATTATGACATTCATTTAGAGTCGCATATGAAGCAAACAAAAACTTATCAGAAAAAAAAAATATATTATTAAAAATGTAGTTGTTATTTGAAAATACTTCAGAGCCATGTTATGTTAATTTCTAATTCTTTAAAAGAACTATTATTTACGTTATCCAATCTTCTACTCTACGATCCCTTTGTAGTAAGGAGATCCGTCTAGTGGGCAAAAGAGATATGAAACAAAAATTAATTTAATTAAGATGAAACTTCCTGGAAAGGTAGAATATTTAATTCATCACAAGATCGATAAAACAGAGTACGCTAGATCAGCTTTGCTCACAGACACATACAAACACACACACGCGCACGCACGCGCACACAACAGAATAACAAGATTTGTATCTCCTACAGTACTAATCATATAATTAGAGGTTTTAGATGATTAAATGAAAAGTACAGTATAAGCAGGAAATTTAGGAAAAGGCAGATAGCAGTTATGCAAACTACCTACCGATAAAAATAAATTCAAGGTTAACGTGAGTGTTTCATAAGCGATATATAGATAAAGTGTAGGTCTATCTATGTATCAATCAATCAAAATACAAGTTTCGTAAACATATTTCAATAATTAAAAAATAATACTTATGTCATCCAATGATCACAGAAGTCTATTGAAATTCACCAGCCAGATTTGTAGCCAGAAAATTAATATAGTGTAACGAAATGCCTTTTCCACAAAATAAATGCTCATAAAATACTCTCCATTACTTTTTGTTATATTATTTTTGTGTGTTTTTTTTTAAATTCATATCAAATATGGCAGTTTTTTCTTTCTTTTTTACCTTCCATAATTCCACATCAAGCCATTCACGGTGTTGATATGCAAAACCTTGTATCAATCTTTTCGCGTAATCACTCATCTCTTTTGGCATCTTTTTCCTGGTTGATTTTTTTTTTCTTTTAGTTTCGTTTTCTTAAAACGTTATTACTTGTAGTAATTCCGTGAAAGGATACTTAGTAATACCTCTGTTAATTAATTGTTTCGAAATATTTTTTCAATATTTTATCTTTCTGAAAATAGGGATGACATGCATTGCAAAAAGACTGGCTTTATACGCTTTCTCTACTTAAGGAGTAAATAACTATTCCTAATGATCAGTTTTGTCCTTTCAAATTCTCTGGTTTTATTATGTTTATGAAGCTCTGGGATCTCTCAAGGAGAATTTTACCTTTGAAAATTGTTTTCCTGTTATCAATTCTCTGGTACCATTTATTGAATAAAATATATTAAATAAAACAAAAGATATTTATATTTTTCTTAGACAAGCAAAAAAGAAAAAAAAAAGATGGTATTGTTGATGGTGTTGTTGTTGGTGTTGATGGTGTTGTTCTTGTTGATGGTGTTGTTGGTTTTGATGGTGGTGCTGCTGTAGGTGTTGATGGTTTTGGTGGTGGTGGTGTTGTTGGTGTTGGTGCTTATGTTGTTGTTGCTGTTGTTTTTGTATTTGTTTTTGTTGAAGGTGTTGTTGCTGTTGCTGTTGTTTTTGTTGTTGCTGTTGTTGTTGTTGCTGTTGATGCCGATGGTGTTGTAGTTGTTGCTGCCTGCCTGTCTTCTGCTGTTGTTACTCCTACCCCGCCCATGTAATTTGCTTGTCTGTTTGTATCATATCTATAAAGTTTTTCAGGAACTAGTTTGATGCTAATTAGATTTCTATTCATATTCCTTCAAAATATAACAATTGGTATTTTTTTTCTTATAAATCTGGAAGCACTAGGAATATGTAGTATGAAAAATTAATATTTCATAAATGTTATGGGAAAAATAATTTATTGTAGTTTCTTTCTACCAAAATTGTATAAGACTGTATGCCTACATTATTGTGGCTACAGATGTTCTACCCGGCAATTAGTGACTAAATGGTAACCCTAACAAAATAATAATCGCACGTAATACTGACACTTTATATATTACAACATCAGATGTATCAAATAATAAAAAAATGTATATATATTACAACATTAGCCTAAAAGCATCCTATTTTACAATGACATAAAAACTACCTAGCACTTGATTCTCTACATGAAATTTCGCCAAAGGGCAGATTACGCAGTTCAGCAGACATCGATAACGTCTTAAACTTGTTATCATATATAATTGAATTCCTAGAATTCATTTGAACCACCACGATAACATTCCTCATATTTTCTTTCCTTGTTTTAGAGAGGTTCGGTCATCCCCAATAATGGCACAGCAAGAAAGTAAAAAAAAAATTAAATCTTTCAGTCCAGTTTTCTAATATAGTGTTGGAATATTAACGATTCTTCAACTAGGTCAAAAGGAACCTCGGTCTTCTAACATGCAAAGGATACCAGGCTACTTAGAAGCAAATAAATATGTTTTCTATATAAAATAAAGAAAATATCACTTAGGACAATCGTTCATCAATATCAAGGTCTGGCATGAGCGTTTAATTTTCACAGAACCAAAAAGCTAAACTAGTTATTTAAGCATCAGGAAAACATGACTGATCTAAAATCTCATTATTATGTTTAATGTCAAATCCATCAGCTAAAAGAGTTGCCCTTTCCTTTGGACAGTGTATGTCTGAGCTATTTGGGTAACGTAAAGGGGGGACTGTAAAGTCTACACCAAAATGTACAGATTTCAGGATATCCCACAATTTATGTACCAGGGTAGCACCAGAAAGTTCCTCTTTTATGGTTAAAGTGTATTCCTTTACAGTTGAATCATAAACTTTCTGTGTGACAGCTCTCATATGAGTTTAGATATTTCAAGTCAAATCTGACGTTTTCTTTGTAAAAATAGTAACCTATGAACTGTGTTTACTAGATTTTCATTCAAGAGAACAACAGACTGTGACTCTTTAAACAATAGTAACCAATTCAAATACAAAATGTCACTCAGAGTGCCATTTAAATTATATATACAGTAAATATATATATATACATATATATATATATATATATATATATATATATATATATATATATATATTTTAATATGTGTATATATATATATATATATATATATATATATATATATATATATATATATATATATATATATATATATATTTATATATTTATATATATATCAATATATGTGTGTATATATAAATATATATATATATATATATATATATATATATATATATATATATATATATATATATATATATATTAATATGTGTATATATATATATATATATATATATATATATATATATATATATATATATATATATATATATATACTTTACATGATAACGCCCTAACTGCAGAAGCAATCCTACTAATTGTAACACCAGGGAAGTTGGTGCATACCAGGACCAAAATGTTACCACTCTTGTGAATAGTTTCATTATAGATTTGTTAATAGACTGATTCAGAGGCAAATTCCAGAAGTCTTCAACCATTGCTATCAGTACAAGAAAGAGAATTTAACCCCTACTGAGGATGAGGATTGATATCGCAAGCAAACACAAAAGACACCTTTCTATCACTTTGTTGCATACTAGGTAGTAAAAGATGTCATCATCGCTGTCTTGGTACCGATAGATCACAGTAAAAAGTGTTTTTGCATGCCATACTCTTTTATGACCTGCGTCTTACGCCATCCACATTCATATATGGACGTATGATAAGCAGGGTACATAGTATTAATATACACCCCCATTCCAATCACCTAAGCAATAGCGTCACATTTCAAAATTATTAACTTTTAAAGCCTCGGATAGTGAGTTTAGATGAGTGCCTCATTTAAGAAACCAAAGACTCAGAGCCAAATAGAGAATCATACCTTCTGGCACTACCTCAAACGTCACTAATATCACCTTGTCATCCATGAATATTGCAATAGATTAGACGATCCAGGCGAAGACACCGACACACTTTTCTTGGATTTTGTGCGTTATTTCAGATGGAATAAGAGTTGAAAGCAATAGAAATTTATCATCATACCTGATAACAAACTTAACAGATAGGATAGCAAAAGCAATATTTACAGACTTATAGAGAAAGCGAATCATGAAAGTCATTGACTGAAGATAAATTGTCGGATAGAATTTAGTAACGTGACAAAGCTCACATGCCTTTTACGGCTCAGTCCCCTCCATGATACTATTAAGGAATGTTAGTAATGATGTTTTTGAAAAGGAATGCTAAAGAGGAAAATATAGGAACAGAAGGGAAAACCTCTTGATAAACCAGCAGGCACCCATGGCCCTTCTATTAAGCCTGTCAAATGGTCTATTTAAAAACTAGGAGGGAGCAAAAACAAACAGAATAGTGTACCTTAGTGTATCCTCAAACAAAATGACGCTGGTACAGAGCTATGATATTACATAAGACTAGAGAAAATTTTGTTTATTTTGGATTTCTCTTCTTGTAAAAGAGCTGCTTACCATAGCTTAAGAGTCTCTTCTATCATTACCTAGTGGAATGTAGCTATTGAGCAATTACAGTGAAGCAGTAAACCCCTTGAGCAAAGAAGTATTGTTTAGTTAGTTTAGTGATATCATGCGTAGAAGAGAGAGGAGAGTGATCCAATCGAATACCATCTGGCCAGTCAAAGGACCCAATAATTTTCTTGAAATGTATCTGAACGGGAACTTATATAATATTAGATTCCCCAAGAAATCCGCTTAGTATAAAATCCTATTAATGTAGGCATAAAATTCCAATAAAGGTTTATCTCTAGTGCTTACTGACTGTTCTGGCACCATGATGATTATTTTGCACTATATGTTACGCCGACACTCACCTGAATTATAATTAGACGTAACCTCCTAAATAATGTAATT
>NC_090748.1:32911778-32914278 GCF_036898095.1 Palaemon carinicauda
CCCCTTTTTAGTCTCTACAGTATTTGAATAGACCGAACTTTTGATGTTCATTAATGTCAAAAAGAAAAAAAAAAAGGGGGGGGGGAATGTGAGCAAAATCAAAATTCATCAATTTGAATGGGATCTCATCCTCTAATTATAAGTAATAATGTTTATTATTCTGTTTTCATGCTTATTGTTCCTATCGTTATCTCCCAAAAACACCATGTCTGCTTTATTTTGCTTGTGATGTCATCAAATTCTCGGCGCAGAAACCATTCTGCTGTCAATATTTTAAAGCGAGCATAATTTTAGGAATAAAAAAGATAGGACTTTTAATTTCATTGATACAATATAAAAACATAACGCCGTTTAGTTATTCTTTTTAGTATTTTACATTGCATTTAGTCGGTATCAAGAGTACTCACTCTCTCTATCGTGGAAAAGTAGCCTACATTATTGATTTAAGGAAAAATTATACTTATAAAGTTGGTATTTCGTCAAATCTTACATGATATATCTAAAAGAAAATATATACCTAATAAAAAATACTTTAAAGTACTGAAATTTACCTGCAAGTATAACTCATTCGAAAAATACTAATTTTAGCACACTACATTTCAACAATTTATAAATTATAGCCAATTCCGTAATAGTCATGTTTCTTTCATTTGCTAATAGTTGGAGTTTGAAACTTGTTTATAGGCCTAATAAATGTAAATTTTTGTCAGAAAGATACCAAGAATTGTGTGGGAGTTTGGATATATAGGAAAATATTCAGATAAATACCAGGTTTAATATAAATACAGTACTAAAGTACCAGTCCAAATATACTTTCAGTGTATTCCAATGACTTTTCCTCTCTTACTAGAAACAAGATTTTAGCTAGCAAAAGCCATGGGTATCTTATGGATATATATATATATATATATATATATATATATATATATATATATATATATATATATATATATATATATATATATATATATATATATATACATATATATCTTTTCAAATTCAAGAAATTATGATTCTCCTCAGATATTCTTATGATTAAAAAGATTCATGTTAGAGCTAAAAGTGTTTCCTAATGAATAATAAACTTACAAGTTTATGGTTTTCATACCAAATAATGCAGTATTTGAATGTTCATATTTTCGAATGGGATGTATACTTTTCCTCATTGGACTGTTTTACCCTTTTATTATAAAACGTCAGAATTATCATATATGGTAGTAGCTACATTCCAGTTCAGTCCCGAGAAGCTGTATGAGAGAGAGAGAGAGAGAGAGAGAGAGAGAGAGAGAGAGAGAGAGAGACTTACCTTACCTTACCTTATTCTATGTTCGGGTTCCCCTAGGTCCCTCAGTGTGAGGCACCTCGTATATCCACCAGAGAGTTGCTAATGCATCTTCCGGTGTATTTTGCATATTCCAGTTTTGGATGGTCTGGGATGCATCTTAGGTATTTATCAAGCTTATTCTTAAACACGTCTACGCTCACTCCTGATATGTTTCTTAGATGAGCTGGCAGCGCAAGAAATAGTCGCTGCATTATCAATGCTGGTGCGTAGTGGATTAATATCCTGTGCGCCTTCCTTAGTTTTCCTGGTATAGTTTTGGGCACTATTAATCTACCTCGGTTTGCTCTTTCTAATATATTAACTCCATGATGTTTTCAATAATTCCTTCTATTTGCTTCCATGCTTGCATTATCATGTAGCGTTCTCTTCTCCTTTCTAGACTGTATAGTTTTGAAAATTGCAGTCTTTCCCAGTAGTCAAGGTCCTTAACTTCTTCTATTCTAGCAGTATAAGACCTTTGTACACTCTCTATTTGTGCAATATCCTTTCGGTAGTGTGGGTACCATATCACATTCCAGTACTCGAGTGTACTACGTACATAAGTTTTGTAAAGCATAATTTTATGTTCAGCTTTTCTTGTTTCAAAGTGTCAGAATAACATTCCCATTTTACTTTACATTCAGCCAACAGTGTTGCTATTTGGTCGTTGCATAACATAATCCTATTTAACATTACACCAAGGTTTTCAATTGCTTCCTTGTTTGTGATTGTCTCGTTATTAGGTCCCTTGTATGCATATACCATTCCTTCTCTGTTTCCATAATTTATTGATTCGAATTTATAGGTGTTAAATACCATCTTATTTATCTCTGTTCCTTCATATATTTTGTTTAGATCTCTTTGTAGTGAGTTCCTATCTTCATCACAAGTAATTTATCTACTTATTCTTGTGCCATCGGTGAAACTTCTCACTACGGGGTTTTTAACATCACAGTCTATGTCTGAGATCATAATAACAAACAGCAGTGCAGTTAATACCGTATATTGTGGCACGTCATTTGCAACCACTATCTGTTTTCTATTTTGCAGGATTTTTTTACCCATTTTCCTATCTTTCCTACAATATTATGCTTTCTCATTTTTTTCTCTAATATATTATGGTCCACCTTGTCAAAGGCTTTTGCAAAATCTAAATAGATCACATCTGTGTCTTTT
>NC_090748.1:32921778-32929278 GCF_036898095.1 Palaemon carinicauda
ATTCTAGAAGATTTGCTCCAGCTGTGAAATAGTTGTGAAATGATATTCCTAATCGGGTAGTTGAATCGATAAACTTTAAAAGTTCGAAGTAGCAGCCATTTTTTTTTCCTTCATGTTGAACAAGTTGACATAAGTCTTTTTTCTACTTTATATATGACATATGTTTTGATGTTACCGGTTTTGAAAAAATAAAAAAATACTGTTACATTTATTCTGCATATCGTTCATTTATTTCATTATTTCCTTTCTTCGTTGGGCTATTTTTCCTCATTGGAGCATTCGGGTTTATAGAATCTTGCTTTTCTATCTAAGGAACTAGGGATTGCAGCCTAGGTAATAATATATATATATATATATATATATATATATATATATATATATATATATATATATATATATATGTATATATATATATATATATATATATATATATACATATATATATATATATATATATATATATATATATATATATATGAATGTATATATATATGAATGTATATATATATATATATATATATATATATATATATATATATATATATATATATATATATATATATATATATATATATATATATATATAGCTAACATTGTTAATATATAGTTGTATAATTAGACATGTAATGGTGTTTATAGTGATGGCGACTTGCATATTAGAATAAAAATTTTCCTTAATTATATTTGCTTCTCTTTCTACATATAAATATGACTTCATACTGAAAAAAGTTTTCCCCTTCAATGCAAACTCAATCAAAGGAACATCGGGAGGGTATTTTTTTTTCTTAGGCACGAGTCAGCACTGATATCTGATATCAATATTCAGATTTGGAGGATTTTTGAGAGGCAGTGTCTTCCACAAGACCTTAATTTGCGCCTTTGCAGATATTTTTTCCAGATTTTTCCTTTGACTTGCTGCTTTTAAAAGCCCTGAGGACATTTTTTTTTATATCCTGAAATTTTGATTGTTATTTAGAAATTTGTAAGGGCAAGATTCTAAAGATGGCGAATCTCAGCTACGTTACGATAATGAGTCGTTCACCAGCTTCATCATATTTCTCTATTTCCATTCATAAATGCATTGATACTGCATATTGAAAATTTCACTACACTCAGACTAACTATGACGCAGAACACGAGATTACATCTGTAAAGTTGATATGTCTATAACTATTGCCGATGGCGAATACTCTTTTGTCTGAGATCCTTTACATTTAAAACATTAATAACAGGCCTTTCCTAATACTTAAATATAATACTAGGAGCAATTTCCCATAAGCTACTACATCTCTTTCATCTACTGACGCCATAGTTAGCGCATTAGTTACGGTCTTGTTTGTATACTATCTTGAATCCATTACGAAAGAACTCTTCTGAATACCGAACTAATTTTTAATTTCTCTAGGAATTTTCTAAGATCGTCCTTTGCCAAGACCTGAGTCATTAAAAGGTCATCAAAAAAATTCCCTTTCATCTTATAACTGAATCTATCCTAACTTTTGCTATAAAGTTTTGATTAAAAGTCTACAACTGGTATTCCTCATTTCTATTCGAGAAAATGTTGCTCAGAAATGTTTAATATCTTATTTAGTAAAAAAATTCGAATAGTTTACTTGTCGGTTTTAGGATGCAAAGAAGTTTGAGATATCATTTCATTTCACGATAATATAAAAAAATTCACAAAAAGCTTCTTTTATGAGTAATACTTTCCCACTTATGAGTCATCGTTCTCTAAACACAATTAAATAATGAATGAGTTTTATATATCTAATATGGATATCGGGTTTCAATGTGATTTCAAGTTCCTCTTGGAATCTTCCTTTAGGGAGAGTTTCTTTAAACAATGTGTTATGCCATATTCCTACATAAAATATATATATATATATATATATATATATATATATATATATATATATATATATATATATATATATATATATATATATATATACATATTTTTCATATGAAGTTCAGTTGATTTTATTTCATTAGAATAAATCCTAATAAATAATACAAAAGGAACTGGATGGTAAGAGAATCGTTTATATATAATTACATTGATATTTAAGAATTTAGATTAAAGTAAAACCTTCATAGAAAGATTAGATTCTTAAGAGTAACTGTGAATCTGGTCAGTATGATTGCAGACT
The DNA here is from genome assembly GCF_036898095.1 of Palaemon carinicauda. NCBI lineage: Eukaryota > Metazoa > Arthropoda > Malacostraca > Decapoda > Palaemonidae > Palaemon > Palaemon carinicauda. The sequence goes on from NC_090748.1 coordinate 32,923,929, forward strand.
ACTATGATGAGAAGGACCCTCTCCGTATACAACTCCCCCCCCCCCCCCACCTACCAGTAACACGGCAGGGAGTTGTTGTAACATTAACCGTTAGGTAGTTTAGGGGAAAGTAACAACCGGTGTCACCCAATCAAAAAGGAAATTGGTGTTGGGGACTATATTATATGACTTATTCTTTTTTTATTCATAATATATGCAGCATTTTTTTTTTCCTCTCTGCTCTGTCTTAAAAAAAATGATGTTCTCAGCTAATTTACTCTGACAGGTAAACATGCAACTTAATGAAACCTAGATCCAAACAATATATCAATGGTAAAAGCTTATGTCAAAGGATGCAAAATGGAGCAAAGTAAGTGCATATTTTCACTCTCACCTAAGTAATTTTTACTTTGAACATGAAGACATGACGTGGGTTATAGGAAAAACACTGCTTGAAAGATTAGGAAATTATGAAATTGAAATGAACGGGGGGCGTTGTAAACATTAAAGAGGTGATAAGTGTCTAGACTGATAATGATATGAGGAGGGGATTGAGAGGGAGGGAGAGAATTAAATGGAGAAATATTGTTAGATGGAGGAGGATACCTTTGTTAGAAGGCATAGGTGAGGCCGCATAAGGAAACCGATCCCTTAATGCAGTAAAGGGCAAGGCGAAAAATTGTGTCATATTACAAGTTTTCTTAACTGTACTTGATATATATATATATATATATATATATATATATATATATATATATATATATATATATATGTATATATATATATATATATTTATATATATATAAATATATATATATATATATATATATATATATATGTATATTTTATATATATATATATATATATATATATATATATATATATATATATATATATATATATATATTCATATATAAGCACACACACACACGCACATACATATATATATATATATATATATATATATATATATATATATATATATATATATGTATGTATATATATATATATATATATATATATATATATATATGTATATATATAAATATATATATGTATATATGTATATATATATATATATATATATATATATATATATATATATATATATATATAAATATATATATATATATATATATATATATATATATATATATATATATATATATATATATATATATATATATATATATATATATATATATATATTTGGATATTTGGCGGGGTGAAGGGATAGTGGTTCTTAATTCAATGAGGCATAAAAGGAAATATATTCTGTATGCAGAAAATATTATAATGTTTTTCATATTTTGAATTTTTAGTAAAATGGCATTTATATATATTAACATTTTAGCATACACTATGTATATTATTCCGGAATAATTTTCGTTTTCATAATCATCCCCTTCCTTGGTTATATACTCTCTATCACTTATTTTTTTATTAGAACAAAAAATATGTACGTGGTCGAATGGATTTTATTTGTATTTTTTTTTAAAGATTTATTTCTAATATTAGCTTATTTAGGGGCGAGTGAAATAATGTCATTCGTATCTTTTATTGATATTCCTTTTGCATCACACAGAATGCTCTCTCTTATTCAATCTCAATCTAGTAATAACCTAATGTGTTCACAAAGTTCGAAGTTAAATATAAAATGGTGACCTCATCCATTGCATACTTCAGAAGGTTAAATAGGACTCTTTAACGCACTTCTATCACACGCTGGTACAGTAACGGTATTACTGTTTTTTCAAGTTATCACTTTCCCCTCGCACAGTTAACCTATTATTCTTTGTGTGTGCTTTTATCGATCTGTTCGAGTTTTTCAGGCCTGCTATCACTGAAAAAGTTGTAATAAAAGCTTGCGGTCTGATTAAATAATGTTAACTGCAGTTATGTAGTCTGTCGGTTATCACCTAACTGCACGCTTGCACACAGGTGACCAGCGAAGTGAGCAGTTCCTTTTCACCTCTCACCATCACTGCTTTGTCTTATTATTTGATGATGCCCCCTTTTGACACTGACTCTTCTATCAACACAACATCGTTGAAAGTACTGTCTGTAACAAGCGGAGAAGCGTTCACCTTGTTACAGCATGCTGAAGTCCAGTTTCCCATTAAGGACGGTACTCAGTCAGGAAGAGGACACACACAAATATCGTATGTTGCCTTAAATCATACATCCTTACACAATACTCACCATCATCCACCGCCAATATAGTGAAAATTTTTTACTTCTCTCAACAACCATTGGGGAACCAAAAGGCCTTGCTCTCCATCAGGGAAATGACTGGCATCGCTCGTCTACAACCTGCTGCAGACGGCTCTACTAATGAAATGAGTCTATTTCTTGCCTTTTGGATATGGTACATACCCGAACCTGTACGTGCTGCTATCCCTGGTGTTGATATTTTCCCATGATGGACCTGATGACCAAAGTCAATGCCCTTGTGGACAGCCTCTAAACCTCACTGACCTACATCAACGCCTCCACTTCTGACGAATTGGACAACTATTCAACATCAACCGAACTTGACGTGAATGCAGTGGCACACAGACGCCCATACCATGATGTGCCAGAGTGGTGATAAAGCCCCCCACTTTTCAATTTTATTACACCCAACTTATACTCCAACCAATGACCTCTCCAGTAACTTACTGACAGTCATCGGCTGCAATTATGCTACTACCTCTTAAAAATTTCTTGGTGCTGCGAAGAAATGTGAAAAGGGTTATTAGTGGACAGAAAACATCCTAGAAGGTAATCGCTTGCGACAATGTACTCCCTTTCAACTAATCTTTTCTTTTTATATGACGCAGGTAAGGGTGTGCGATCTTTGGTAGATACTGGTGATTGCCGTTCTTTTCTGCCAAGGCTACTTTCCAGAACATGACGTAGTCTTTCTAAGTCTGCTGACATCCACCTAGTAGCTTGTAATGTATCTGTGATACCCACCAACAGTTGTAAAACCCTCTCAATATCATTAAGAAGCTCCAAATATATTTGAAACTTTCTCGTTGCCGAGGTCACATTACCAACACTCTGTGCAGATTCCCTCTCCCATTTCCACCTCTTGGCTGATTTAGCTCACCCTCAGATAATCAACGCAAACTCATACTTTTCAATGCCTCTCCAACTAGACCACTCCGACCAACAGCACACCCATTGATGCCTACTACCTCCTCCTCACATTGGACTTGGAAGTTGTCTATCTAGAACTTTGTCAAACGCCTATGGTTCCCGCGAAACACGGTATTTATCATCATATCAAAATGATGAAGCCCCCAGTACCCACTAAATTCAAATGCCTTACAAAGGTTGTTTTTAGCTGCTAAACAAACGTTTGCCGAAACTGAAGAAATGGGCCTTTTCTGAAGCCCATAGTCATCTCTCTTAAACATCATCCTGAAGAAAGGTGTCACTCTGAATTCGTGTCGGGACTACAGATGCCTGGACATGCGGACAGAACTCAATAGCTAACCCCTCCCAAAAATCACCGACATAAACTCCTACTTGCACAAAGTGAAGGTTTTTTCTATGCTCGACATCCTGGTGCACTTGAACACAGAAGAGATCCCCAAGACTGCCAACACCACCCCCTTTGGTATATACACCTTCAATTACTCCCGTTTTGGCCTTGGTAATGCTGGCAACACATTTCAATGGCTCATGCAGAGGCGTAACAATAGGGTGGCAGAGGTGGCAAACTGCCACGGGCCCAGGGCCTATGATGATTAAAGGGGCCCATGGACGTAGAGTCACAGAAAGGGAGCCAAGGGACCCAAGGGATATGGGCCCATGGCCGTACAAAGAAGAAGAATAAAAAATATGCTACTGCTTACTGTTATATTTTAGTGATTTAGAAAGAAAAATTATTTCAAATTCCTCAATAACAAAGTATAATTTTCTCAATTAATAATAGTTTTTATTTACAGTGAATCGGATATATCATGCCTCCCAAAAAACTTCTTAGTGGCAGTGAAAAACGGAAAAAGAAAAAAGAAAATTAAATTAAGGCATCAAAGCTTCCAAAAATTAGTGGTTTCTTTTCCCAAACAGTAGAAGTAATTAACGAAAATGCAAAGGACAATGACAGTTGTGAAGCTATTGGAGAAAACACTAATAGTAGTGTCAGTAGTGTGGAAATGCCTACTACTAGTACTAGTTTAGTTAAAACAAACACAGCAACTGATACAGGTGAAAAGAAATTGGACGAAGTTGGCAAGCCTGATTTTAACCCAGTTTCCGACACTATACTAGGCAATACCTGTGAAGATGATTTTAAACCTAGTACCTCAAAAGACCATGCGCCTGACCTCTCATTTGACACAATAACATCGTTGTGGCCTACAGACCTAGGACATTTTATGGAACAAAACTTGAAGGACCAAACAAAACGATTTATCATTACAAAAGGACATTGCAAGCCTAATGGCCCTTTCAAAAAGGATGCAGAAGGTCGCTCTTTCTCTGAAAAATATTATCATGCAGTGTCCAAATCAGGTGTGAAAATTGAGAAGTCGTGGTTATGCTATTCAGTTGTTCTTGATAAGGCTTATTGTGAAACATGTTGGTTGTTTACTAATCAAGGAGCGAGTAGATTTCAAGATACATGGATTGATGGCTATTGTGACTGGAAACACATAGGTGAGGGTATGAAGAGGCACGAATCATCCCAAATTCACTATAATGCATGCCTAGTGTATGAACAATGGAACTTTGAGTGAAGCACTTAAAGGTAACCTTCAAAAGGAGAAAAAATACTGGCGTCAGGTTTTGGACAGATTATTAAATGTAACTCTTACACTAGCAATGTGCAATTTGCCATTTCGTGGACACAAAGAAGGAACACAAGCAGAAGATGAAGGTGATCATGATGAGGATGAAAGGAAATGTGGAAATTTCATTTGCATCATTGGGTTGCTTTCTAAATATGATCCAGTTCTTTCAGAAGTAATCAGTAAACCTAAAGGTAAAACAAAGTATATGACCCCAATGATACAAAATGAACTCATTCAGTTGCTTTCAAAGGAAACTGAAAAAGAACTTACTTATGCCATTAAAGCAGCTCCATTTTATAGCATAATGTTAGATACAACACAGGATATTTCCAAAATTGATCATATGTGTGAAATATACCGATTACTGTAGCATAGAATATTATGATAATCGAAAGCCAAAAGCCCTACAAATTAATGAGTCTTTTTTAGGGTTTCATAATGTTGACGGCCAAAGTAGAGCTGCACTATCAGAACAAATTTTGCAAATAATTAAACAAAGAGGACTTTTTATTTCAAGGTGTCGTGGACAAGGATAGGATGAAACTAGTAACATGAAGGGGATATACAAAGGTGTGCAGAAAAAAATA
>NC_090748.1:32936778-32946778 GCF_036898095.1 Palaemon carinicauda
TGCAGCTCCGGGACTTGTCTCGAGATGAAGGAGAACGATCCTGCGTCAAAGGACCATTCTGACTCTATAGGTCTAAACCTGGATAGAGCGTCAGCTGTCACATTGCAGAACCCTTGAATGTGAACTGCTGACAGGTGCCATTTCTTCCATTCCGCCAAACGGAATATGGCCAAAATCACTTGGTTGATTTGAGGTGACCTCGACCCTGGTCGATTCAGGCATCTCACTATCACCTCGCTGTCTAGAACCAGTCTTATGTCGGTAGAGTGGCGAGGATATACTTTCTATAGTGTCCTAAGTACTGCCATGGCTTCTAGAATGTTGATGTGAAATGACTTGGAAAGATTGAACCAAGCTCCTTGGACTCTTTTCTGATGAGAGGGACCTCCCCAGGCTTCCTTTGAGGCGTCTGTGTGGATAGTTACTAACGGGGGAGGAGGTTGAAGAAGTATTGATCTCTTCAACTGCTTGGCAATGGACCACGGCTTGAGAAGCGTTCGCAGCCGAGTCGGTAGAGGTCTTATTAGATCTCTTCGCGCGTTTGATGCATATTTTCTCCAGACTCCTGTTGCATCCTTTAGCTGTGCTCTTAGCACTGGGTCTGTTATCGAAGCAAACTGTAGAGAGCCCAGCACTCTCTCCTATTCGCGTCTTGATATCCGTTTGAATTTCAATAGTCTCTGGACAGATCCTGCTATTTCTTTCCTCTTATTCCCAGGAATGGAAAGTCGATGTGACTCCAAATTCCAGTGGATTCCCAACGACTGAAATTTTTGAGCTGGAGAAAGTCGAGACTTTTTGATGTTGATCTTGAATCCCAGAAGTTCCATGAACTGGATCACTATCTTAGAAACTTGCTTGCATTCTGTCCTGTATGGTGCCCACACCAGCCAGTCGTCCAAGTAGGCTACTACTTGGACCCCCTTTAGGCGTATTTGATGGACGGCTGCGTTCGCGAGCTTCGTGAAAATCCTTGGGGCTATGTTTAGCCCAAAAGGCATGGCTTTGAAGGCATAAAGTTTTCTATGTAACTTGAAGCCTAGGTAGGAGGAGAGGTGACGATTAATTGGAACGTGCCAATAAGCGTCAGACAAGTCTATAGAAACATCATATGCCCTTTTGGGCAGTAGGGTCCTTATGTGTTGAAGTTTGAGCATTCTGAACTTGTAGCTCACTACGAACTTGTTGAGTGGCAACAAGTCTAGAATGACTCTGAGTTTTTTTGAGTCCTTCTTTGGAACACAAAACAACCTTCCTTCGAATTTGATGGACTTAACTTTCCGGATTTTTCTTTTGTCTAAGAGCTCTCGAACATATTCTTCCAGAATGGTGGTTGAGTGTTGGAAGAATTGAGGAAAATGAGGTGGAGGACTGCTCCAGCTCCAACCTAGTCCATTCTTTATTAGGCTGTGAGCCCAGGGATCGAAGGTCCAGCGATCCCTAAATAGCTGTAGTCTCCCTCCTATTAGAAGTATCTCACTTCTGCTGTTGTGGACCTGAGGCCATGCCTCCTTGACCGTGTTCTCCCCTGGATCCCCTTCCTCTTGAAGGGCATCTAGAAGAACCTCTGGCTGTTCCTCTAGCTTCCGAACGAAAGGAAGAAGTCTGCCTTTCGAAGGCTGGGTTAAAAGCGATTGTGTCGCCACTTGTTGAGGTAACAGCTGGTACGTGGTTGGAGGTTTTGCTACTATCTGAGGCACCGCGGTCACAAGAAGTTGTTGTTGTTGCTGTTGGTAGGGTTTAGCCGGCCGAGAGGATGGCCTAGGACTTTTTGTCTTCTTCTTGGGTTGGGGACCCTCATCTGGAGAAGACTCTCTCTTAAGATCTAAGCCCCACTTTTTGAGAAGGTTCCTATTCCCTGTGGCGGCCTTGTCTACTACCTCTTTAACCACTTCTTTGGGAAAGAGGTCTTTACCCCAGATACGAGAGGATATCAGTCTCCTCGGTTCGTGCCTCACCGCAGCCGAGGCGAACACGAACTCTCTATAGGTTCACTTAGCTTTAATAAAGCTTTGGAGATCCTTCGTAACCGTAGCCAGATGGGTTTTGGCCACTACCATGAACATATCCTGGTTCTCAGGGTCACTTGCCATTGTTTCTAATGTCGTTTGCAACGACATCGATGCCGCAAGTCTTTCCTTCGTCTCTTGCTCCCTGCGCAAGAGAACATCCGACAGTTTTGGAAGTTCCGCACCAAACTGACGTTCAGCAATATCAGCTTCTAGCTTCTCGACTGAGAAGCTAAGGTGGACGTCCTTTCAGTCTTCTTGTTCCAAGGGCAAGGTCAGAGATAACGGCTTGCACTCCTCCAAGGAGAGGCACGGTTTCCCTTCCTCCGCTGCCTTTAAGGCTGCCTTATATCCCTTTTCCATGAAGGGAAAGCCCCTCTCTTTCATGGAGCCGGCTAGTAACGCGTGTGCTTTACTATGGTCAAGAACTATGACCTCCTTCGACTCCGTCTTCTCCTTTGAGGCTGCCTCCTTCCTAAGACAGACATAGCAGTCCGGATAAGATTCTTTGTTGGGCCAAAATTCCACTTCTTCCAGGGAAATTGCTCCCAACTTTTAAGATATCACGATCTTCCCGGTTGTCATTGGCATGTGTTCGGCATACCTCCAAGGATTGGTGTCTGAGCGCAAAGGAAGATCCTTCACGTTGAGTCGCTTTTGGGGCCCACGTGATGCTGCAAGTCTATGTATCTCCAGTTTCATTGCAGCTTCCTTCTCATCATTCTTTCTTTGAATTTGTTGGATCATCTCAACAATAGAAGAAAGAGTCCTTCCCAGTTCATCTGGGATACCAGACGATTTAGAGGGAACAGGTTCTGGGTCGGGAACCGATGTAACCGACACCTTTTCGATTTCTTGCTCTTCTACTTGAGGAGCCTGAGACAGCTCCCCCCCCCCCCCCTGACCTTCTCCTAGAAGGTCTTTCTCTGTAGAATCCAACACCTCCGAGATCTTATCGTCCAATTGGATGTCTTGAAGGGAGGCCGAGACTTCAAAATCTACCAGATTCTGGGCAGTTGGTATCTCCACCCGAGGCTGAGGAATGACTGCATCAGCCGCTGCTTTAGGGAAAAGGTATGCCCTCATCTTCTCATTTGGAAGGTAGGGGCCTGAGGTGTTTTTTTGAAAACCCCTCACCCAGGTTCGTAACTTTTCCCTGGCAGCATCCCTTGACTCCGGCGACTCAGGGTTGTCAAAAGCCTCGGCAATCAGGTTAGAACATACAGTACAAAACTGAGGGTCCCAATACTGGAGATCACCTCTGAAGGCTGCGCATGCTGTGTGCCTCCTGCAAAACTGATGTCCACAGAAGTTCTTACTGCGGACATTGCAGAATACACTCCCGCACATCGGATGGTCCTCCTGTAAAGAGAAGAAAAATCCATGAGTATCAAGTGAAGGCTTTTCACTTATATTGAAACATGTAGCTTACAGAGTAAAGCTATAAAAGAAAGAAGGAAAGGCACATACATGTATTTCCTGCCCAGCCAATTGCTGTAACCTCCCAAAATATTATAGCTAAGGTTAATTCTATTCTAGAATACCTTATGTGATTTCCTAAACGGAAATTTAAGGCGTAGCTCACACCTTGAAATAAAGTTATAATATACGGGATAGAATGTATACAGAAAGAACTCACTTTCTATATATTGTACGGGCTCAACAAAAGGCTGTACAAGATAACATTAAGTATGTTGGAAGAACTTTAGTGTTACAACAAATCTGTACTATAGTTTATTAATGCAGTGTGTGCTACACTACAAATATAGTAACTACCGTACATCGCATGCGTCTGTGCCAGCCAGTACATGCCGGTACGTGCCGGCGTGCACCAGCACGTGCCGGCCGGCATTTACCCCCGTATAGTTCAAAGATATACTAACTTTAACTAATTGTCGGTAGGTCACTGGTTCGCAAATGTGTGCCGGCCGGCAAGGATTGCCGGCCGGCAGCTGAAAACACTAACATCCAGCTGCCGGCCGCTAATCATAGTGGCCAGCATATTTCGGGCTGTGTTTCCACTGCCGGCAGGCAAAGGTAGCTATACCCATGTCTGCTGACAGTGGCTAAGAACCAGAGAACCTCCGGTAGGGGTACAAAACACTTGTAAGAGAAACAGTATGGATATAAGGTTATAAGGTGGCATTGCCATACAACTTTCCATCCAGAAAGAGTGAACTTATGGATGGGGAGAATGTAGCATTCAGGCTTCCAAAGAATCCACAGCCTGCCGGGCTCTACCGGCAGACATGGAAGGGAGACCAAGGGAGGTCTGGGGTTCACTCTGCAAAGAACAAAGGGTCTCTGCCGGCCGACACGTAATTACCAGCTGGAAGAGAGCTGAGCTAGTCCTCCATCCTAACCTACACTAGGTACGGAAGTAGGACTGCGGCCAAAAGATAATAAAAGAAAGAGAGAGGGGGGGAAGGGGTAAGGGTCCTATAAACTTCGTTCTAGCAAGAGACACACTCAGCAGTTAGGGAAGCTCATCCTAACCTAGAGCTGTCTATTAGGGAGAAAGACAGGCAATACTTGCTATCCTCCTCCAAACCAGAACAAAGTTAGGTGAAGCTATTTCGCCGGGCAACGGAGAAAACTCATTCTCCAATCCAAGAAAAACAACACAGGACAGTCTGCTAGACCACGAGACGAAGAAATCATCTCATACTGAATTCTTCAGACTTGGACTAGGGAAGCAAAGCTTCCTGTATCCGCCCCTAACCTGGCAAAGGAGACTCATTCTCTATGCTAGGAAGAAGCAGACCACAGACTAGAAACTCTGATGTTCTGCCCTAACCCAAAAAACCAGTCACTCTGGTTATCAGGTCAGGACAGACATATCCTAGTATAGTTATACCTGAATTATTATACAGATAGAACCGCTAGGATTAAGCCTAAGGCTTACTCAGAGGGAGAGAGGGATTGAACTTAGCCTCCGCAGGAGAAAAGAACAATCGGGGATGTGCGAAAGTATACTACTGTACCTAGGTTACTAGCCTAGGTGCGGTGAGAATCGATTACCTAATTCACCGAAACTCTCTCGTATACAATCTTTGAAAGGACATTCAACAATATCTTACATGTATAAAATATTTGCCTATAGCTTCAATAATATAACACTCGGAAAAACTTATATCATGCATGAAAGTACTAGGGCCAGACGTCTAGGCTACTAAGCCTCGCGAAGGGCAAGATCGGTTACCTAAATCACGGAACTAAAAACTAACGGCATTATATAAGCATTCGTAGAGGAGCTAAAGAGCTAGATCATTAAAGCATAACAAACTGGGAACGTCCCTCTAGCTAACTAAATGACCCATAAATAGCGAGCGATAGCATCCAGGATGTCTCCGGTAGGCAACAGCTCTTGTTTACGTTAATATCACTTCTGAATTAATTCAAAACGACAAGAGCTTACATTTATACATAGTAAAGATAATACTCAACTTTCCAGAGGCAGAAGAGGCCGGAGAAGTCATCAAAATGTTGAATAAAATCCAAAATAACAAGAGAACACAAGGGAAAACACCGAGTAATAGAGCTACACGAAAAGGAATAAAGAGGGCGCTACCGCCTTCATCAGATACACACTGGAAACGGAATAGGAGAGATGCCTTATGAGCGGTTCTCTTTTCATTCTCGTTTCAGATTCTTGTCACTGTAACCCCTTGAAGCGTTAATACTGTTTGGGGTGAAGATAGCTATGTGACGTGTCAAGAATACGTCCTCTGATGTCATGCGATATCCCTGTGAGATTATTTAGGGATATTCGCTCCAGGAGTTAGAATACTGGATACCTTAAGGTAAAATTCTCTGGGAATATCACTGTAGTCAAATATACCCTAGGAAGCTACCTTTTAGGAACTTCCCTCAGGACGACATGGCCTGAGCCCAGAAATATATATATATATATATCTATCTATATATATATATATATATATATATATATATATATATATATATATATATATATATATATCTATATATATATATATATATATATATATATATATATATATATATATATATATATATATATATATATATATATATATTCATTTATTTATCTATTTATTTCAATGAAGAAAAATATACGGAAAGCTACAATTACTTTTTCTCATAGTTCCATGTACTGCTCAATTGAAATTGAATATTTTTCTAAAGAATGACGCAGTTTTATCTTACATACAAATACAATAAAGCAAGGGTACATTTCGTTTACTTGAACTGAGTAATACTGAATAGACGGAAAGCAAAGTAATGTAGTTAAATGTTCGAGTCAGTTGACAAATATGTCTGCACTAATTCTTTTAAAAGAGAATTATTTATTTTTAATAATCTAATAATATTAAAATGATATTATTTTTAGAATGAATTATGATATGCTTACCATAAAAAAATGAGGAAGTCTTATGATATCGAGATTACATCATGCCATACGCGTATGGGCCACGCAGAATCTCTCTCTCTCTCTCTCTCTCTCTCTCTCTCTTTCTCTCTCCGCGCGGACATTTTTCCAGAGTTTTTTTATTTTATTTGTTTATTTTCTTATGCTGCAACCCACATCAAGCAACGTGTATTATACAAGTTACCGTCTACTCCGTCTTACTAAAAGTAAAGTTAGTGTTTCCTCTGAAAGCTACAAAGGCACTTCACTTCTTTTCTTTGGTGAGTCAGACAGTGAGGGGAAATCTTGGAGCACAGACATACTGCACATTCCCCTACATATCTACAAGTTGAGACTCGAGAGTGAGGCTACTAATAATTAATTCAAGTCCTCAGCAAGTTGCTGCTTAGAAGCAACTAATTTTCTCGGCCTGATACAAAACCTCTGTGTATTCTTCTCAGTCTCAACTCATCGTTGGAATGTAATGAAACGTCATGTACAAAGCTTAACAGTAAAACCTCTGAGTGAAACACGATGGGAGAGTCGGATAGATGCACTAAAACCCATCCGTTACCAAATTGATGACATAAATGATGCTCTTACTGAAATGGCAACAGATTCTACTCTCCTTGGATCATCTGGAAATTCCACACGTGCAGAAGCTAAACCTCTTGCAAATAGCATTCCAACATTCAAATTTTTGGTTTCATTGATCTTTTGGTATGACATTCTTTTTTTTTAAATAAACATTACCAGCAAGCAACTACAAGCAAAAGAAAATGATATTTCATCAGCATTAAAACAAATGGAATGCACTTGAATGTTTCTAGAAGAGAGAAGTGATACAGAGTTTGAAAAGGTACTAGTTGATGCTATTGAATTGGCTAATGATTTGGAGATAGACCCATTTTTGTTGTAGATTCCGTTCGTCTTAGGACAAAGAAAAGGCAGTTTGACTATGAAGGCGAAGACACACCAGTGCAGAATGCAAAAGTGAACTTTAAAGTTAAATTATATTTTGTTGTACTCGATGTTGCCATCAATTCTGTACTGGAACGTTTTCAGCAACTGCAGCAGATGAAGTCTGTTTTTTTTTCCTGTATGATGTGAAATCACTTAGTGGGATAACAAACACACAATTTATGGAACATTGCACCAAGCTGGAAACAGCACTACGAGATGGAGAAAGCAAGGACATAGACGCCACTGACTTGTGTCATGAACTTTAGGCAGTTGCACGCCGCCTTCAGCCTGACACTGTCACTCCGCTGGATGTTTTAGAAGTTAATTTGTGAACAAGGGCTGGTTCACAGTGTACCCAACACATTTGTTGCCTCACGCATTCTGCTAACTTTGCCTGTTACTGTGGCGAGCGGTGAGAGGAGCTTCTCAAAATTAAGATTAATTAAGACGTATTTGCGGTTTACAATGGCAGAAGAAAGACTTGTAGGTCTAGCTATGGTCTTTATTGAGAACAAGATCACACAGAAAGTTGTTCTAAAGTATCTAGTGGCTGATTTTGCCAAGAAAAAGGCACGGAAAGCACATTTTTAGTTATCTGTAGTTGTAGCCAAAAATCTAGAAAGACTCAGTGCTCACTGAAATTGAATTTATCATTTCTGCCATTGACATATATTGATAAATTGTAGTATAAAGTTGTAATTGTAAACAGTTCTGAGTTATCTTCATGTTTACTTCAGAACTATTAATTATTTTCACTACTTTGATTTTTAGTCTTTTTGTTAATAATTCAGTTTGTAGTTATGAAGAGAATATTTCATTCTTTTCAATAACTGAGATTAATATTATACGTTTTCTACGTACATAGCTTTCAGTTCCTTTCAGTACATTGAATTCTAGTCTCTTTTTTTTTTTAATAGTTCAGTTAGGGGATTTTAGTTACTTAAGATTTGTTCTATTAATGAATGAAAAAATATGTTGTAAAGGCCATGTTTTATTTCTCCCCCTTTTTAAGCTAAGGATACACTACCTGATTGAAGTTTTAAAGAACTAATAACTCAAAACATTCATTTTCATATTTGTATAATTGATTGATAATTTGCTGTATACTCAATCACAACTTCACTATCAGATGCACATTTCCCTTATTAAATAAATTTTTTTTAAATAGATTATAATAAAAAATCATTGTTTTACTCTATTTGATGCCCTTTTCAATATAATGTTATGAATTCATTAATACTCTAATATATCTTTATAGGCATCAAAATTGCCCTTGCAATGATTACATATTAAAAAATAAAGGAATTGTTGTAAATTTTAACCTAGATTTTATATATATATATATATATATATATATATATATATATATATATATATATATATATATATATATATATATATATATATATATATATATACGTTTATATATATACATATATATATATATATATATATATATATATATATATATATATATATATATATATATATATATATATATATATATATATATATACATATATATATATATGTATATATATATGTATATATATATATATATATATATATATATATATATATGTGTGTGTGTGTGTGTGCACATAATGCATTTCAACTTAATATTTGGTAGCTGGATTTACAATTAAAATATCCAGAAATGTCACCCAATGGTGAGCTACTGGCTACTGCCCACCCCAGACCTCCTAGCTGGTGGGTCTGGGGCCGCAAATTAAAATATTATCCTAGGGCACAAGAAACCCTAGAGCCGCCCCTGACTATGCCTTCCTCAAGGGCATAGAGGCTACTCTACCTTCAACCGCGAATTACTGGTGGTTCACTTGGTTGTTCTTGACTTTCACCATTTCGTGGGGTGTACAACCACATGCCTCTTGTACATGTGTTCACTCATCAATCCAATGCCTGGTCCACCTATTAACACTGACATCTCTCTGCAGTGGCTGAATACATTTGAACCCTTCAGCACATTCCTGTGAAAATGAATCCCGTTGGTGATGCCTGTCAAGAAACCTATTGGCAACCATCCACCTAGGATTGGATTAAAAAGCCTTAGCAGGAGCCCAATGAAAATATCTACAGTACCAATAAACTAGAACATCCTAAACATCCCTCTGGTGGGTGGCCATCCCTCTCGATGACTCCAACGCCCCCTCCTCTGTGATGTCAGTACTGATAGAACTAGAACTTGGATACCTTCTCTCATACGCCAATTAGTGCTTGATTTGATTCATGATCTTTCACATCATCACGGGTTCTACTGCACAGGTACTAAAGACAAAGTTCCTTTGGTATAGCATTATTAAGGAGGCTAATTATTTGGTCCATGCCTGTACTTCATGACAAACCTCAAAAGTACATCAACAAATAGATTCATGAGTGGGCACCTTTCCTCAACGTCAGTGGAGTTTCGCCCACATTCACGTCGATATTGTATGTCCACAACTCTCATCACAAGGACATCGATACCTGTTTACTGTCACCTACCGCTTCACTCGTTGGCCAGAAGCCCATTCCCGTGGAAACCGCAGAGATAACCTCGTGTACATCTGCCTTACTCTGACTATGGATACCAATATTTAGTGTCACTAAGCATATTATATCCAATAGGGGTACCAAATTCTCC
>NC_090748.1:32954278-32969278 GCF_036898095.1 Palaemon carinicauda
GAAATGCATCTTTTACTTCCCTTTTATTTCCCCTGTGGTTATCGAAGAAATGATCAAGTGGAATTATTATTTCCAATCCCAAATTACTCGGTCATTCTTACAAGCAGTCACTCTTGCAAAGTGTCCACGTCCTCACATCAGCCATATCGATCGATCTGGTAATAATGTAAATTTCAATTTTCTTTTTCATTTAACATCTTACTCTGATTTACACAAACGTTTATTATCTTATCGTGTCATAATATTTCTGGTTTAGCCAAACATTTTCTGACAATGAAAATTTTCCTTATAAACTAGTTTAATTTATATTATGCAAGACCAGGAATCATTTTTTTTGTTCCATGATTACCCAGTTTTTAATGTCTATTTATGTTTCCTTTTTTTTCATAGATATCAAATTATTTGTTTTATGAGATAAAAGTATGTTATTTATGATTTTTCCTTTTTATTTTTTTTATAACTAATTTTGCTTACATATCTAACTAAGTGTTCTTCACTTATATTTCCTTATATGTCCAGCTATAAATGTGATTCCATGCTAAAAATTATCTTCCCCTTTAATGGAAACTCTAATCAAAGGAACATCGGGAGGGAATCCTTTCTCAGAGGCTCGAGTCAGCACTGATATCCGAATTCAATATTCTGATTTGAATGTTCTTTGAGAGGCATTGTCTTCCACAAGACCTTAGTTTTCGCCTTTGCAGATATTTTTCCAGATATTTTTCATTTGACTTGCTGCTGTTAAAATCCCTAAAGACATTTTCTTTTTCTCTTTTCACATTTCCTTTAATTTGGATTGTTATTTAGAATCAGTCAGTGAAACGTCTTAAAGATGATGATACTTAACTATGTTACGCCAATGAGTCGGTCACCAGCTGCATCATTCGTATATTCCCATCCATAAATGCATTAATACTGCATATTGATCGTTTCACTACGCTTAGACTAACACCAACGCAGAACCTAATACTATTGGCGACGGCGTTCAATCGGTCGTCTGTGATCATTTATATTCAAAGCATTATTAGCAGGCCTTTTCTGAAGCTTAAAGATATTTCTAAGAACAATTTCCCAAAAGCTACTACATTTCTTTCATCTACTGACGCCATATTTAGAGCATTAGTTTTTGTCTTGATATTTCCCTATCGCGGATCCAATTACGGAAAAACACTTTTGAATTCTAAACAAATTTTTTATTTTTACGAATATTTTCTAAGATCATACTTTGCTAAGACCTTAGTCAATAAAAGGCCATCAACAGTTTTTCTTTCACTTTATAACCTAATATATTCTTAACTTCTCCTTCAAAGTTTTAATTAAAAGTCTACAACTGGTATTCGTCAGTTATATCCAAGAAAATATTGCTTAGAAATGTTGAATATTTTATTCAGTGAAAAGATTCGAATAATTTACTTACCTGTTTTAGGATACAATAAAGCTAGAAATATTATTTATATATATATATATATATATATATATATATATATATATATATATATATATATATGTATATATATATATATATATGTGTATATATATGTATATAGATATATATATATATATATATATATATATATATATATATATATATATATGTATATATATATATATATATATATATATATATATATATACAGTATATATATATATATATATATATATATATATATATATATATATATATATATACATATATATATATATATATATATATATATATATATATATATATATGCCTATGTCTATATATATATATATATATATATATATATATATATATATATATATATTTATATATATATATACCTCTGTCTATATATATATATATATATATATATATATATATATATATATATATATATATATATATATATATATATATATATATATTTATATATATATATATATATATATATATATATATATATATATATATATATATATATATATATATATATATATATATATATATATTCTAATGGAACCAGTTTAGTGTACAGTAAATATTGTATACATGTATTTTATTTGGTGTATTTAAGAGCTATATATAACCAGTTTGTAATGTTAGTTCTTCTCTTGTAGGACTTGGTATTTGTATATAAATTACATAAGATTTTAGTTGTTCAAGTAATTTTTTATTTTTTTTCGTTCTAGTCAGTGTTTTTAAATCTAGGTTATATTTAGGAATCAAAATGTACCAACCGTGTGTCACACATGTGTACATAATTCCTTTTGTATATATTATGCTTGTATCTTCGCTCTTCCCTCGCACTAAAACGAACATGAAAATTAATATCCGATTTTCTCCTCTGTAACATTGTCAATATTAGAACATGAAAATTCTTGTTGCTTCGAGATTTTGTATATAAAGGAGAGTGTTCTTTAATAAACAACTCAGTTGATTGCTTCCTCCTTTGAGTCACAACCTCTCTCTCCGCACCGTCACATTGGTGACCCCAGAAGTCGACTCGCTCCCACCTCCTTCCACCCCCGCCTCCCTCGCCCCTCCATCGTTGGTACTATAGCGGACTCTACTGAAGTTGGCGCTACGGCAGGCCCGTTCAAACTTTCATTGTTTGCCAGCGGAGAGGCGTTTGCTTGGTTTCAGCTCGCAGAAGTCCAGTTTCGCATCAAGGGCGTGACTTGCTCAACCACCAAAGCAGATCATGTTCTCGCGGCGATACCCGAGGACACCTTCCCAGAAATATCCGATTGGCTTTGTGAAAAAGGAGACACCCCAATGGAGTATGACGCCCTCAAAACATACCTTCTGCAGCAGTACTCGCCGATGCCAGCCGCCCGTATAGCAAAGTTTTTTCAGCTCTCGCAACAACCGTTGGGGGACCAAAGGGCTTCGCTTACCCTCAGGGAAATGACCAGTATCACTCGCCTTCAACCTGCTGCAGACGGCTCTCTTCATGAGGGGAACCTACTTCGTGCCCTTTGGATACGCCGTTTACCCGGACCTATACTCGCTGCCATACCCGATGTCGATAGTTTACCCATAAAGGACTTGATGACCAAAGCCGACGCCCTTATGGACAGCCACTTCCAAACCTCCATCAACACCTCCGCCCCTGACGAAGAAGATGCCTATTCAACCTCACTTGAAGCTGACATGAATGCCGTAGGACATACACGCCCACACCGTGACATGCCGGAGCAGAGACAAAGCCGCCCACCACCCACCAATCGCTCGCGCCCCAACGAACGACACCTACAGCCATTTACTACCTTCCATCCGCCGCAGATTTGCTACTACCACTTCAAATTTGGGGCAACTGCGAAGAAATGTGCCGAGGATTGTCAGTGGCCAAAAAACGTGTAAGTAGGCCATCGCTCGTGACGGTGGCCTCCCGTGTTTCTAATCTTTTCTTTTCACAGGATGCAGGAATGGGCGTGCGATTTTTGGTAGACACGGGTGCTTGTCGTTCTCTTTTGCCAAGGAAACTCTTCAAGATACGACGTAGTCTGTCTACACCTGCCGACGTCCGCTTGGTAGCTGCCAACGGATCTGCGATACCCAACTATGGTTACGAGAACCTCACATTATCGTTCGGAAACGGTAAATTCAATTGGAAGTTTCTCGTTGCTGACGTCACCAGGCTAATCCTCGGTGCGGATTTCCTCTCGCATTTCCACCTTCTGGTCGATGTCGCCCACCGACGATTGGTCAACGCAGACTCGTACTTGTCGACGCCTCTTCAACCCGCCCCCTCTAACCTCGCTCTCCACATTAGCGCACCCACGGATGCCTACGCCCACCTCCTCACGACGTACCCGTAAGTTTTCCGTCCAGAACTTCGCCAAACGCCCACGGTTCCTGCCATGCACGGTATTTATCACCATATCAAGACGACTGGACCCCCCAGTCTTCGCAAAATTCAGACGTCTGGCACCGGAACGATTGGCAGCCGCCAAACAGACGTTCGCCGAAATGGAGGAAATGGGCCTTTGCCAGAAGGCCTCCAGCCCATGGTCGTCACCCTTACACATCGTTCTGAAGAAAGATGGCTCCCTCCGTTCGTGCGGGGATTACAGGCGCCTGAACATGCAAACAGAACCGGATCACTACCCCCTCTCAAACATTGCCGACGTGACCTCCTACCTGCACAAAGCAAAGGTTTTCTCTACGCTCGATCTTCTGAAGGGATATTATCAGGTGCCTATGAACCCAGAAGACATCCCCAAGACTGCCATCACCACTCCGTTTGGTACATACACCTTCAATTACTCCTGTTTTGGCCTTCGTAATGCTGGGGCCACGTTTCAACGTCCCATGGATGGTATCTTAGGGGACCTCCCTTTCTGTGTATGTTATGTGGACGACACACTTGTGTTCTCCTCCTCAAAAGAGGAACACCTCCATCGCCTGCGCATCGTGCTCGACCGCCTGCAACAAAACGGCCTTGTAGTCCGGTACAACAAGTGTACCTTTGGCGCCAACGAAGTGTCGTTCTTAGGGCACCGCATCACTCCTGAAGGTGTCTACCCCCTCCCTGAGAAGGTAGCAGCCGTTCATAACTTCCCCGTGCTCTCGACCGTCAAAGCTCTACAGGAATTCTTGGGCATGATCAAATATTATCACCGTTTTCTGCCAGCTATTACCGCCACTCTTGTTCCCCTCTACGCCTCCTTCAAGGACAAGCCGAAGGACCTGAAGTGGGGTCCCCTTCAAGATGCAGCCTTCTGCAATGCAAAGAAAGCCCTATCAACTGCTGCGGTTCTCACTTTTCCTATCCCACATGCCCCTCTCCTCTCCACCGATGCCAGCGACGTCGCTATTGGTGCAGTACTCTAGCAGGTGGTCAACGGCTCGCCCCGCCCATTGGCCTTCTTCAGCAGAAAACTGTCCAAGGCAGAATCGGGTTATTCTACCTTCGATCGAGAATTGCTGGCGGTGCACTTGGCTGTCCGTTACTTTCGCCATTTCTTAGAAGGTACGCCCTTTGTCATTCGCACAGACCACATGCCTCTGGTGCACGCCTTTACTCGACAGTCTGATGCCTGGTCTGCCCGGCAACGGCGACATCTCTCCGCCGTGGCTGAATACAATTGCACCCTTCAATACATCCCTGGGAAATTGAATCCTGTTGCTGATGCCCTGTCAAGAAACACGTTGGCTGCCGTTCAACTGGGATTGGATTACAACGCCCTGGCTGAAGCCCAATGACAGGATCAAGAGTATCAAGCATGTAGGACATCCTGCACGTCCCTCCGTTGGGAAGACTTTCCCCTCGAAGACTCCAACACCACCCTCCTCTGTGACGTCAGTACTGGTAGACAGCGACCTTGGATTCCTGCTCCAATGCGCCGGTAGGTGTTTGATTTCATTCACGGTTTTTACATCTCTCGTGCCGTTCTACTGCACAGCTGCTGAAGGCACTGTTCATTTGGCACGGTATTTCTAAGGATGCTAAGGATTGGGTCCGCGCCTGTACTTCTTGCCAAACTTCCAAAGTACATCGACACACGGATTCAGGAGTGGGCACCTTTCCTAAACCTCAGCGTCGTTTCGCACACATTCACGTCGATTTTGTAGGCCCCCTACCCACATCACAAGGACATCGTTACCTGTTTACCATCATCGACCGCTCCACCCGTTGGCCTGAAGCCATTCCCATGGAAACTGCAACGTCTGCCTCATATACATCTGCTTTACTCTCTGAATGGATTGCAAGATTTGATATCCCTGAACATATTACTTCTGACAGGGGAGCCACTTTCAACCCAATTGTGGACATCATTAGCGAATCTCCTGGGCATCACCTTACATCAGACAATGGCCTACAGCCCCGCTGCCAATGAAATGGCTGAACGTTTTCATCGCACCCTCAAAGCAGCTTTGATGTCTCGCTGCAAGGATTGCAACTGGTTTACTCAGCTTCTTTGGGTCCTCCTGGGACTAAGGACCACTCCTAAAGACGCCCTCGACGTCTCGGCAGCTGAAATGGTGTATGGCGACCCGTTGGTCGTCCCTGCCAAATTTTTTCCTTCTACAACCTCCTCCGATGATCTCCAGCGCATACGTCACGTCGTGGGAAAATTTACTCCTTGCCGCCAGACTTACAAGCCTCCAGCGAAGCATCACATTCCAACGGAATTGCACTCTGCAACGCACGTCTTCCTGCGCAACGACACTAGCAAGCCACCACTAACGCCCCCTTACACGGGCCCTTTCCTTGTGATCCGACGCAGTCCGAAAGCATTCCTACTAAACATTCGTGGCAAAGAAGACTGGGTCTCCAATGATCGTCTAAAACCTGCTTATCTCCTGCCAGATGACCCGCCTACAGTTCGCCTCTCTAGATCAGGGTGCCCTATTTAACTTGTACAGTATGTCATTTTTAGGGGGGGGGGGCCATGTACCAACCGTGTGTCACACAATTGTACATAATTCCTTTTATATATATTATGCTTGTATCTTCGCTCTTCCCTCGCACTAAATCGATCATGAAAATTCATGTCTGCTTTTCTCCTCTGTAATATTGTCAATATTTGAACATGAAAATTCTTGTTGCTTTGAGAATTTGTATATAAAGGAGAGTGTTCTTTAATAAACAACTCGGTTGATTGCTTCCTGCCTTTGAGTCACGACCTCTCTCTCGGCACCGTCAAAAAAATTTAATTTCACACATTTTGTTACGAAGGTTTATGCAATATCCTTCAAGTATGGTTTATACCATACGAGGTTCGATAGAGGGCATATGTTTTTTTTTTCTTTTCATCTTTATACGAGGTATCGCATCATGTTTGTGAGAGATTATGCAATTCTTATATTGTCCATGTGTTTAGAATGTTCTTGAATACCCAAGAGTAAATTTTACTTTTTCTTCTTATTGTTCGGTGGATGGAGGTGGGCAGAGTTAGCAGAGAGAAGGTTACCTTACAATCAAGGTTCACTTCACTTTTTTTTGTATTGTTGGACACCTTATGCCCCTATGTGTTAAAGTGTTAACTTTTACCAATTTTATCAGGATTATATTTTGTGTAAAATTTAATTTCCAGTGAAACAAGTGATTATATAATTTTTAGAGGGAAAGATTTTCTTGTGTTAGTCTAAGGTTTTCATCAAATTTAGAATGTCTAGTGATTCTTTTTGGCGATAATTTTCTGTATTAATGTTAAAAGTTTTTATAGAATATATCTATTTTTGTAGAGTGTGTATTATTTCGATCACCAGAACTTCTTTCAGAGATCTCTGTTATATAAATAGATGTTCCATTTAATATAATTTTATTATGTAAATGGAGAGATGTCCAGTGTTTATGTTTAAATTAAGAATTCAGCGAGCCCTTTAAGTCCAAAATCCAGCAGCAGTAACAGCTATTAAACCATTATTGATAAATTTACCAAACCTGCAGAATGATAAAAGTTAAAGCTTTAGACTAATGGGACCATGCATAATTTTACGAACATTATCATTGTGAGTTTTGCTCGGCAAAAAAGAAAAAAAAAATCAGGGAAAATGTTGATAAAGATACTTGAAAATGTTAATAAAGCCAGGTGACACTGTATAATTACCTTTTTATTTCATTGGTTACGTATATTACTTATCAATAATATTG
Organism: Palaemon carinicauda; assembly: GCF_036898095.1. NCBI lineage: Eukaryota > Metazoa > Arthropoda > Malacostraca > Decapoda > Palaemonidae > Palaemon > Palaemon carinicauda. The sequence goes on from NC_090748.1 coordinate 32,961,847, forward strand.
CCTAAATTTTCAAAGATTCTAATGCTATGGAAATTTCTTTTATTTTCTCTGTATATTTTGCAATATTCATTTCATATAATCAGTTAATAAAGTAGGGAGAATTTCCTTGAATTCTTTCTGTTACAAGATGACTATGCATCATTGGGGAAATGCAGCATAGGTTAGGTACCAATATATAAAACAAAATAAATAAATGATAAAAGATATGAGGAATTAAATCAAATTAACAGTTGAAAAAATGTGAGTAGTTTCGTTCAATGTTGAAAGAAGCATAACCACTTAGCGTAATTGATTTTGAATGTGGAATATTACTAAACTAAAATGAGATAATTAGTTCGATATATGCAGTATATCCTGTCTATTTTTTTTAAATACGTCGATTGTGTTATACATAGTGTTTATATGATATGCAGTATATATATATATATATATATATATATATATATATATATATATATATATATATATATATATATATATATATGTGTGTGTGTGTGTGTATATATATAATATATATATATATATATATATATATATATATATATATATATATATATATATATATATATATATACATATATATATGTATATATATATGTATATATATATATATATATATATATATATATATATATATATATATATATATATATGTGTGTGTGTGTGTGTGTATATATATATATATATATATATATATATATATATATATGTATATATATATATATATATATATATATATATATATATATATATATATATATATATATATATATATATATATATATACTTTATATGTCAGCTAGCTTGGAGTATGTAGTGCTGGCTAACAACTGCATGGGTTAACTTTATTGGTCGCACTTGAAACAACAAAATGTTACAGTTACGTTCATAAGAGATGATACTGTGTAGGGTTACTCTTATTTTCGGTCACATTTCTAACTTAAAAAAATATTAATGATGGGTGTACACTGAACGGTATCTAGAGGCTGTTTCTGGTTTGATCCCATTCATAAGTGACAACACTGTGTACTTTAGGTTTCCTTGAAGATTCTAACTGTCTCAGTACTATCAATTTTGCAGCTGAACTTTTCAAAGCAAAGTAAACAGAAATAATTCCAAGATTTTACTAAATATTTACTAATAGTAAACCGGTCGAGTGAAACACGTTACGAGAAGGCTTTTTGTGTAGTATTAAGGTTTGGCTTTTCCTGCAGTATATACCGGCCTTCCAGGATTTTTAGTCTTTTACTGCCCAGGGCATTGCCGATAATCCTGGTATTGCTAGTGATATTTTTTTCTCTTGTGGCTTTTGTTATGAACCAGGAGTTTGTGTGTTTTGATAGCACTCTGGTGAGCATATTAGGAAAAATATTTAAATAGTCTCATTATCGTCATTCCAATAATACGGTCAGGATATCCATACACTGGTCATTGGTAGGAATTAAGGACATTAGACATGTTCAGAAAGACCTGCACGGGGGAGGTAGGGTTGTTCTTCATAACGACGGATCTGGTCCATCTAGTTTAATAATAAAGTACTAAAATAATTTCAGTTTCTACTTGGGTGGCTGTGAAGTTGTTCCTTATAATTTCCTTAATTACCTCCTGTTCTTCCTGGTACTACTGGTGCATAAAGCCAATATAGTACAGGTTGACTTTGGATGTACTGCTGTCGCTGCTGGGCTTAGTCTCATACCAGTTATCCATGGCACGTCTGACCTCTCGGTTGACCTGGATGTTGGAGTGGCAATTATTCACAAAGACCTGGGTAGTCCTATCATGTTCTCTGTTGGTCTCCATCAATGAAGAACAATAGGAGAGTCCTAATGGGACATTCCCTTTCACCATTCAAGCAGAAGCCTAAGTTCATGGGTTTCATGTACACACTAGTATTGAAATCATGTTCAGCATTCGAGACAAGGAAGTCCAATAAAAAAAGGCAGCTGTTATCATGATGCTACTGCAAAGATCTAAGGGAACTGCACTCCTCAAAGGTCGTACGAAGTTCATCTATGTGGAAAGAAGAGGTGGCTTTTACAAAGGTGTCATCGATGTAACTGAAGTACAATACAGGCCGATCTGCACATGGAAAAATCTCGCTCCTCTACGACTCCCATGTTAAAGTTGTCGAAGAAAATACCTAGAGGAGAGCAATTCACCACATAATCCTTTTGCATGTACATGTGCCCATGATTGGTGGTAAAATGGCTCTTCTTTGTACATATTTCAAGGAGATTATGTAGGTTATGTTTGGGGATGTGGAGTGGAGTGGTCGAATCCTCCCTATGTTAAGGTTGAACGATTGAGACATGTATAAGAAGGAAAAAAAGGTTACCAAAAAACTAGTTTAATGTTAATGAGCAGAAATAGAAGGCAAGTTCCGCATTGATTTTATGATTTATTCATTTTGAAATGTAGAAGTGAGACATAAAGTAATAGGTTGAGTGAACACCTTGCTAGATTTCTGGGATAAGGTAAAGCAGCCAGAAATTTGTGATCAGATAGATAAATGTCATTGATTGTTAGAAATATATAGTTTGAAAACAAACAGGTTCTCTAGGTATATTTGTAAAAATGGAAGAGCTAGAATTATTTGTCCAGTATCCAGAAAAGCTTGGTACAGTTTTCGGGTATGAACAATAATTGTCTATGAGATAAATTCATAACCTTTGATTTTATATTTCTTTGTTACAAAAGTCCTTCTCAATCTAGAATTGGGTAAAATCTGTTTAAAGATGAATTTCATATCGAAGGTATAACACGAATAGCTTGGCTAAAATATACCGACAATTGAGGTGATAATATGATTACTAAATAGTTTTCATGTAAAGTTAACGATGGATTAGATTTTCGTGAATAGAAGGCCAATTAATTATGAACATTATCATTTGCTTGATATTGTTTGGTTACAATTATATTTGGTGATTTATTTGCCCTATTATTATTCGATGACAGATATCATTTTAGCATTAAACTATCTCAATTTTTTTTTTTTTTTTTTTTTGTAAAATGCTTGTGCAATGAATATGGTTCTTTTATCTGAAATTACTGCTTAATATAAGTACAGTTAGTGTATTTCAAACTCATCTAGTGGGTAAATATAAACGTACATATCCCCTGCTAAAACTTAGACTTGGTCAACAGTGTGGAAAATTTGGTGGGAACTTTGGTTGGTATCCATAGCTGTCACGCTTAGCCTAACTCAGCATGGAATACCTGATACTTTCATCAACTGAATTGGTTTGCTCATATCTAACCTGGCCCAGATCATCAGATGTAACCGAAAATATGATGGTGATAACTGGCCTAAATTACGTAGGGAATTTCCCCCCCCCCCCCCCCACACACACAAACACACAACCTAATCAAGAGGGCCAGAAATAATAAAAAAAAAATGGGAATGTATTTTAGAATAACACAATACAGTTGGTCTTTGTCAGTATATTTGAGGAAGTCACAAAACTGACGTCTCTAATAATCAATGGTTATTCTTTTTTCTTTTTATTCCGGTTAAAACTGTGAATAATAAACAAAGAATGGTAACGGGACTATAGAACAATGCATCGCCATACGTTGCATCTCATTTTATGTTCCAATACTCATAACAAATATATGACAACATATACTGATATACACTAACCTTTGTATGTGGCTAAATACGTCATTAATATATTGAATGCTTCGGAATATTTGTAAAAAAAGAAAGAAAGAAAAAAAAAACAATGGAGAGATAACCCATATCTTTGTGAGTATGTTTCAAAGGAAAAAAAATATCAATAAGAATGTAAAAGTTAATTTGTGTAACAGAAGATAGAAAGATATGCTACAAAAAATGTCAAAGGAATAAATAAAACTAAAATTTTATGAAAATAAGAAAATGATGAGGTGACTTTTTCAAGAAAATATTATCAAATTACTTAAAATATTATTGAATGAAATTTGAAGGACGCCACTGGAGAAGATTGAAATTTTAATCTAATGATCTTTTTAACGGCTATTCGTCGTTGACTGTAAGGATATTACAGAAGTAAATCGTAATAAAATTGTAGATGATGAAACTAAGAATTGTTCTGGAACGGATTCTAGAATTTGTTAAGAAAGATAACTCCAGGGTAAGTAAGAAAGTGTATCCGTCTATTCTTTTACATGTCTCATAAGAGATGGACTATAATTTGATGCCCTACTTGAGATTATGAGATACATTTATTGAAGGGGAATCTTCCAAAGGATCAAGTAAGAAGAGTAATCATCTCTTTGTAAGAAGGATGATTGCACAGAATATTAGAGTTATTACTGATGGTAATTATCGAGAGTGGAGGGCAAAAATCCTTCTGATGGAAAAGGGAAAGGGTGAGAAGGGTCTAGAAGTAAGATCTATTTATTTACCTGATGATAAAAAGTGGAAGTAGGTCAAGTCCTTCTGTATGATGATTACATTTATTTTTTTAAAACAGAATAAACATTTCACGCTAAAACCTTTCTGTTACGAGTTCCGATAAAGTAAAAAAAGCTGAAATGATTTAGAGAATTACACATGCATATTATCGTAAGTCATCTGTTTTAAAATTAACATTAAACATATATTTCTGCCTGCGTGAACAATTTGATAAGAAATTTTATGATACGCTATAAAATTAAATCTTAGTCAACATATGTCTGTTCATCTTTATTGAGTGATGTAAGAATGTGTATGAATGTGTAATGCAGAAAACAGGGGTTGTTAATGTAACTTTAAATGCCTGATGCATGCATATTATTGATAATTAACATTGATGTTGAATAAATCATGTTAAATCAAATACATATTTATGGAATCAGTTATCAACTGATCTCATAAATGACGAAGCAAAATGCAACGACAGGAAATTCCAAATAGCTCTGGTATACTGAATTTAGAAGATAAAATATTGCCATATACAGCCATAGATATCTTTGAAAGAACTGATGAACGATATGCTCAATAAAAATCCAACTGTAGAATCTCAACCATCCAAAAATTAACATGCAAAGTAATTGTATCAGAATTGTATAATTTCCATTAAAAAGCTTCCTCCCTGTTTGTGTCTACATTAAATGACCATTGACTTTCATTTATCAGTCGACATATCTCATGAACACAATTTTTTTTTTCTTTCCCTACTTGGAAGGAAGAACGACAAAAACTACGTGTTCCCTCCGCTACCGAACCTTGAATATTTTAAACTTCCCGTCGGTTCTTGACCTTTCTCCACATAATCTTTGAATGAGAGTCCTATCTATGGTCGTATACTGATTTACATTGAACAAAAAACAGGAATATGAGATTTCAACTTCTCATTTCGTCTTTTTACTCTTTCCATAACTCATAATATGACTAAACCTCTTTTCAAAAAAATACTTCATATTTCAGACAAGTAAAGGACATATTTTTAGACAGTTTATTTGTCTCCTCTCCAGGTTACTTCATCATGAAGTGAGAAGAATCTGCATTATCAATTTACTCTACCTTTCACCATTTCTTTAAGTAGACAGACGTCACTGGAGTACGGGATGGCAACTTGCTCAAATATTATGTACATCAGATAATAAATGGTAATGTGAAAAGTCCTTTGGATGTATGCTACCATTCAAATTAATGTACAATTATTGTATATAAACATGCGCCTAGGCTTTGGAATTACTAGTGTGCGTTTTGTTATATATATATTGATATGCAAAAAAAGAATGAAAATATATGCAATTGTATATTTAAGTGGTTAGAGTTATATATGAATGAATGCGTATATGCGTGTGCAACCATGCATATATATGCAAGAATATGTTTCTGTATGGACATGGCTATATTTTTCAATAATTTATTATGATAAACGCATAATAATATCGATATATTTATTCAAGAGATCTTGAAAAAAAAAATCGCTTGAAATCTAAAATTACCCTTTAGGCAACATACTGGAGAATGGGATAGAATCTCTCCCTACGAAACACCTATGCATTTTTGCCTTTTCCCTGTACCCGTTCTAAAGCATAATTCTCTCAATATATCAGTCCTCGTATAGAAGTAAAACAAAACAAATCAGAAATTATTCTTTTATTATCATTTTATTCTGTGGTTCTTTCGCATTTGAGCAGCAAGTTTCTTTGTTGACATAGAAACAACATAAACGGACATATCAGAGGACTTTGCAATATATATATATATATATATATATATATATATATATATATATATATATATATATATATATATATATATATACATATCTATCTATCTATCTATCTATCTATATATATATATATATATATATATATATATATATATATATATATATATATATATATATATATATATATATATATATATATATATATATACATACATATCTATCTATCTATCTATATATATATATATATATATATATATATATATATATATATATATATATATTTATACATATATGTATATCTATACATATATGTATATATATATATATATATATATATATATATATATATATATATATATATATATATATATATTTATATATATATATATATATATATATATATCACTGAGAGTAAGGTTTTGAATTCAATGACACATAAGGGTAATATATGATGTATATAAACATAAAATACATTAATCCCCAACTTGCAAAGATTATCATGACCCAGAAAATATTTTTCATATTTTTTTGCTATGGAAAAAGTAATTTATACATCTTAGCACTATAACATTCAGTAAATACATTATTTTAGACATATCTCCGTTTTTTTTTTTTTTTTTTTTTTTGTATCTCTCCCTTTCTTACACATTCTTTATTACTTCATTTTAAATAGGAGAAATTTCTATGAATACCGGGTGAAATAATGTCGTTTGTGTCTTTTATCCATATTCAACTTACATCCCACAATCTGTTTTATTTTCTCAAATTTAAAAGTAGTAGTGACGTTTGTATTCATACAGTTTGAAGTTTCCTGTAAAAGAGTGAGTATTAAGGAAAAGCCTAATTCGGAAGGTTAAGTATAACCCGAATATAGAACAAAGGTGCTGGACATTACATATTTGTTTACGGATTATTAGCAAAGGAAACAAGAAATAAGATGGACATAAATATTGTAAAGATTTTGATGCATGTTTGTATAAAACTTTTTTTTTTTCCAGGCTACTCCTACTGTAAACGAGAAGATATCATCAGTATGAATGTGATTTGAATTGTAATATAATTTTCCTAACGTCCTTCTTAAAAAACTAGATCATGAAACACATCGTTTGATTTATATATCAGTTGTACTGTATTTCTCAATTATCCAAAGAGAGAGAGAGAGAGAGAGAGAGAGAGAGAGAGAGAGAGAGAGAGAGAGAGAGAGAGAGAGAGAGAGAGAGAGAGAGTTTAGATACCAACCAATCATGTACTGAAAAAATTGCCTTTTTTTTGAAAAACATTCAGAA
>NC_090748.1:32976778-32979278 GCF_036898095.1 Palaemon carinicauda
TACTATCCGTGAAGCTCTAGTTTGGATTGTTCGAGCAATAGCTATCCATTCCAGTTCATCAGTTTATCAGGATAGTAGTTAAACCACAATTTCTACAGCTGGTGCCGTAAGCGGAGGAAGGGAAAAACCAAATATTAAAATAACTCGGAAATAAATGTTTGATTGTCCTTTTAATCACGAAATCATACAGCTGAGGAGTGATACTCATGGATTCCTAAATATTTTCTTTCATTCTTTAGATTTTATTTCCAGAGCTTCTTCCTCTATCCCTTGATTCATCATTTAACATTTGTGTTCCTTTCTATCATTATTTATTTATTTATTTATTAAACATTATCTTTAAAATGAATGCCCTTCTGCCTCGGTGTTCATCTTAGAGCGTCAAATTTGGTTCTTAGCTTCTCTCTGTGCCTTCATACAAGAAATCTCTTCCAAGCGGCAGCATGAAACACCTCCACTTGACCATTCCAAATTGGAACTATTTGATATTTGTGTGAAGCAAAAACAAGATATTCATTAGCTGGATTCCAGAATAAGGCATTTGGAGATCTGTATTTCATTTTCCTCTATCTAGGTTTTTACAATCTCCATCAAAAAAAAAAAAAAAAAAAAAAAAAAAAAAAACGCATTGTGAAACATGCTTTCATGAATAAGTGGTGCCATTCATATTTTTTATACAATATATATCCCATTCCTTTATCATTATTTCAGTTAACAAAAATATCTTAGTTGATTTTCAAGCAACCGGTTAGATTTTCCAACAAAGCATTTAAGGTATGTAAAGGAGTAGGCCTACAAAATATAATCATCAAACTATATGCACCCGGACAAATGTTGACATACGGAACCTTAAGGAACCAAATCCTCCAAACGCCCAAAAACAAAAGACGACTCACTAATTATAGTTATTTTTCTCCAAAATGACCCATTATTTGAATAAGCATTTGAATCTAACAAAATAATCTTGTTATTTATACCGTGTAATAACTCTCTCTAATTTTTCCATTTGGTCACGATAATTATCAAGTGAATAAAGCATGGAATTAGCAATGTAGCAAAGATTTTACTACATATGTTAAAACTTTTATTTCAAATGGCAATACTAACCATTTTTAGCCAAGATAACAGACGGTGAGACAACAAAGCTCAACGAATTAGAATGTTAAAAAAAATGATGAATAAAGGGAAAGTGGCATTGAGTCTAAAGACTGAAACGGCACATACCGCTGAATCTGAATAACTTGAGAAATATTTTACAATAAAGTATCCTCATATATTACAAAATGTTACAATCTATGAATATCTATAAACTGGAAGTAGTTTTTAGTAGTCAATCTAGCATGTGAAAAATAATGATAAGCTTTTGGGAGCAAAATACAATCATTTCTATTGGAAACATTGCATAATTATGTCAAACATAATTTTGATATGCTTAAAAATGTCTAAAAAGGAGTTTATGTGCTGGTAGATTACTTCATCAACTAGAGTAAGATTAAACCATTTGATCTCTCTCTCTCTCTCTCTCTCTCTCTCTCTCTCTCTCTCTCTCTCTCTCTCTCTCTCTCTCTCTCTCTCTCTTTGAACGTTCTTTAGGTGGGTATAACTCATATATGGGGTTTTATTTATTAATATTTTACAACGTAGAACCATAATTGAATCTACTTTTTTTTTTCATCGGTAACTTGAACAAGAACAATGTCCAAATAATCTAATGTAGCTGCTAACGGAAGGAATTATTTAGCTACGACACTCCAAGATTTTCTACAAGATTTTGTGGGTTCATGATATGTATATGAGGCTCCACCCATTTCCTAGCCGTAGTAAGAAGAGCAAATCGTTGTCTGTTTTGTCATGGGAACACTAGACATATCTGACGAAAAATTTCCCAGGAGTGTCGGTGTTCTTATGATTCTAACTGTACATATATTAATCACATACGTACCTAATAATAATAATAATAATAATAATAATAATAATAATAATAATAATGATAATAATAATAATTGTTAAATATGTTAGAAGATTTCAATAAAAAACCATTTCGAGTCCCTGCAATGGGACATCAAAGCTGCTTTGGGGGTACGGTGAAAATGTTTAACAATACACTTGGTATGCGGTTGTCTGAGGAAGCCTGATACCCAGAAGGTTTGTTGATGATGTCCACAATTGAAAGGTGGATTTGGTATCCCTATTGCAGGTAATATGCTCAGAACAAAAAATATTGCTACCTATATTCAGAGTAAGTAGATGTACACGAGGTTAACATTGCAGTTTCCATGGGAATGGCTTCAGACCAACGAGTGGAGCAGTTTGTGACAGTAACCAGGTAACGATGACCTGATGAGGGTAGTGGACCTACAGCATCGACGTAAATGTGGGCAAAACTCCATTTACGTTGAGGAAAGGTGCCAACCACTGAATCGGTTTATCCATGTACTTTTGAGGTTTGGCATGAAGTAGAGGTGCGGACCAGATAATTAACCTCCTTAGTAATACCATG
>NC_090748.1:32989278-32994278 GCF_036898095.1 Palaemon carinicauda
AAAATCTATTTTTGGGTGAGATCGCCATGACGTCCTGATTGAAGTTCCTAAGGTAGCTTTCAAAGGGATATATTTTACTACAGTGATATTCCCAGAGAATTAACCTTCAGGTTCCAGAATTATAACTCCTGGAGCGAATATCCTTAAAATTTTCTCAAGGATATCGCATAATATCAGAGGACGCATTCTTGACACGCCAAATAGCAATCTGCACCCCTATTAGCGTTTACGCTTCGAGGGGGACGTGGCAAGAGAATAGAAGGGGGTCGTAAAAAAGTTACCCCAGTTCCTGTACTACCATTGACCACCACCCCAGTGCCCTTCCTAAGATGGCGGACATTCCTTGTAACATTGAGCGTAGTGCTACAGATGCAGTACCTCAGGGAGGGAACTGTGAAGATCTTTTCTTTTAAGAAAGAAGGGTGAGTCCATCAGGACGACAGGGCGATCTCTCCCAAAAATAGATTTTTTCTTCGGTCAAAATCCATTTTTTGGCCTCAAGCCATGTCGTCCTGATGGAAGCATACCAGAGCATTAATGTATCTGTGGATTTTCATCAGTGCCTTAACCTTGGGACAACCTTTCTATGCTTATTTGGATCAATCGAGACAAATGAAGTTACCGTTATCCGTCATTATCACTAATCGTCTCCGATGTTAGTGCTTCCTGCCTCCTACAGGGAAGAGTCATTTTAGACCAGGGATCGGCAACCTTTTGAAGTCAATGTGCCACTTGATTATTAATACCATTATTTTATTACCTTGTGTGCCAGTTGTTATTTGTTAGTACTATAGAGGAAAATTGAAATTATAATGATTCATTAAGTAGTATCAATTTTAATTATAATGCATTTTCCTGAACATGTACACCATAAGTACACTTTTTTTGTTGCATTTAGTATTCTTTGTATCAAATACGTCTTATATTTCAAGTTTATACATATATACATATACCAAGGCACTTCCCCCAATTTTGGGGGGTAGCCGACACCAACAATGAAACAAAACAAAAAGGGGACCTCTACTCTCTACGTTCCTTCAGCCTAACCAGGGACTCAACCGAGTTCAGCTGGTACTGCTAGGGTGCCACAGCCCAACCTCCCACATTATCCACCACAGATGAAGCTTCATAATGCTGAGTCCCCTACTGCTGCTACCTCCGCGGTCATCTAAGGCACCGGAGGAAGCAGCAGGGCCTACTGGAACTGCGTCACAATCGCTCGCCATTCATTCCTATTTCTAGCACGCTCTCTTGCCTCTCTCACATCTATCCTCCTATCACCCAGAGCTTTCTTCACACCATCAATCCACCCAAACCTTGGCCTTCCTCTTGTACTTCTCCCATCAACTCTTGCATTCATCACCTTCTTTAGCAGACAACCATTTTCCATTCTCTCAACATGGCCAAACCATCTCAACACATTCATATCCACTCTAGCCGCTAACTCATTTCTTACACCCGTTCTCTCCCTGACCACTTCGTTCCTAACCCTATCTACTCGAGATACACCAGCCATACTCCTTAGACACTTCATCTCAAACACATTCAATTTCTGTCTCTCCATCACTTTCATTCCCCACAACTCCGATCCATACATCACAGTTGGTACAATCACTTTCTCATATAGAACTCTCTTTACATTCATGCCCAACCCTCTATTTTTTACTACTCCCTTAACTGCCCCCAACACTTTGCAACCTTCATTCACTCTCTGACGTACATCTGCTTCCACTCCACCATTTGCTGCAACAATAGACCCCAAGTACTTAAACTGATCCACCTCCTCAAGTAACTCTCCATTCAACATGACATTCAACCTTGCACCACCTTCCCTTCTCGTACATCTCATAACCTCACTCTTACCCACATTAACTCTCAACTTCCTTCTCTCACACACCCTTCCAAATTCTGTCACTAGTCGGTCAAGCTTCTCTTCTGTGTCTGCTACCAGTACAGTATCATCCGCAAACAACAACTGATTTACCTCCCATTCATGATCATTCTCTCCTACCAGTTTTAATCCTTGTCCAAGCACTCGAGCATTCACCTCTCTCACCACTCCATCAACATACAAGTTAAACAACCACGGCGACATCACACATCCCTGTCTCAGCCCCACTCTCACCGGAAACCAATCACTCACTTCATTCCCTATTCTAACACATGCTTTACTACCTTTGTAGAAACTTTTCACTGCTTGCAACAACCTTCCACCAACTCCATATAACCTCATCACATTCCACATTGCTTCCCTATCAACTCTATCATATGCTTTCTCCAGATCCATAAACGCAACATACACCTCCTTACCTTTTGCTAAATATTTCTCGCATATCTGCCTAACTGTAAAAATCTGATTCATACAACCCCTACCTCTTCTAAAACCACCCTGTACTTCCAAGATTGCATTCTTTGTTTTATCCTTAATCCTATTAATCAACACTCTACCATACACTTTTCCAACTGCACTCAACAAACTAATACCTCTTGAATTACAACACTCATGCACATCTCCCTTACCCTTATATAGTGGTACAATACATGCACAAACCCAATCTACTGGTACCATTGACAACACAAAACACATATTAAACAATCTCACCAACCATTCAAGTACAGTCACACCCCCTTCCTTCAACATCTCAGCTTTCACACCATCCATACCAGATGCTTTTCCTACTCTCGTTTCATCTAGTGCTCTCCTCACTTCCTCTATTGTAATATCTCTCTCATTCTCATCTCCCATCACTGGCACCTCAACACCTGGAACAGCAATTATATCTGCCTCCCTATTATCCTCAACATTCAACAAACTTTCAAAATATTCCGCCCACCTTTTCCTTGCCTCCTCTCCTTTTAACAACCTTCCATTTCCATCTTTCACTGTCTCTTCAATTCTTGCGCCGGCCTTCCTTACTCTCTTCACTTCTTTCCAAAACTTCTTCTTATTCTCTTCATATGACTGACCCAGTCCCTGACCCCACCTCAGGTCAGCTGCCCTCTTTACCTCACGTACCTTGCACTTTACTTCCACCTTTTTCTCTCTATATTTTTCATACTTCTCTATACTATTACTCTGCAGCCATTCTTCAAATGCCCTCTTTTTCTCTTCCACTTTTACCTTCACTCCTTCATTCCACCATTCACTGCCCTTCCTCATGCTGCCTCCAACAACCTTCTTCCCACATACATCACTTGCAATCCCAACAAAATTTTCTTTTACTAACTTCCACTCCTCCTCTAAATTACCAGTTTCTCTTACTCTCACCTCGTCATATGCCATTTTCAACCTTTCCTGATATTTACTTTTTACCCCCGGTTTTATCAGCTCTTCTACCCTCACTACCTCCCTTTTACATCCACCTACTCTATTCCCCCACTCTTTTGCTACAACTAATTTTCCTTCCACCAAAAAATGATCAGACATACCGTTAGCCATACCCCTAAACACGTGCACGTCTTTCAATCTTCCAAACATTCTTTTAGTTATCAACACATAATCCATTAATGCCCTTTCTACTACTCTTCCATTTGCCACTCTTACCCATGTATACTTATTTTTATCTTTCTTTTTAAAGAAGCTAGCACTTATTACCATCTCTTGCTCAACACACATATCTACCAGTCTCTCACCACTCTCATTTTCACCTGGTACGCCATACTTACCAATGACACCTTCTACCTCTCCAGCACCCACTCTAGCATTTAAGTCACCCATAACAACTACATAATTCCTTCTACTCAGTCCTTCTACACACCTAGTTAATTCATTCCAGAACTCATTCCGCTCTTCTTCACTTTTCTCACTACCTGGCCCATACGCACTAACAAACGCCCAACATTCCCTACCAAATCTAACCCTTACCCACATTAACCTAGATGATATCTCCTTCCATTCCACTACTTTACCTGTCATCCATTCACTCAGCAATAACGCCACACCCTCTCTCGCTCTTCCCCTTTCAATCCCAGACACTCTACCAGACATTTCACCAAACATCACTTCACCTTTTCCTTTCATCTTTGTCTCACACAATGCCAATACATCCATCCTTCTACTTCTAAACATACTTCCAATCTTACATCTTTTACTCTCTATCGTACTACATCCACGCACAAGTTTATACCTCACCATAACAATGAGATCCTTGCCCTTGCTTCCCAAAGGCTAAAAGTAAAATTCTGGGTGAATTTTTAGACACTGACTTTCACACAATCTTCAGAGTGATCCATTGTAAGCCTGCTGCAATGGGGCTGAGGGTGTTCTTCATGTGTAAAAATAATTATCTTGATGAACTATGCAGTGCAATTTCAGAATGGATTGCCCAATTTCATTCACAACCGTTTTTGTAAAGCCCTATTTTTATCCTACCATACCAGGAGCCCCATCTGTTGTAATGGCAAAAATTTTCCCCTGTGTTTTGCTCTCTGTTCTCAAAATGGTCAGTGAATGCCTTCAGTATGTCTGCTCCCTTGGTATTGTTTTACATAGTTTTAAGACACCTCAGCTCCTCGTGTGCCTCTGTGTCACTATACCTGGCAAAAATAGCCAAGCAGGGAATGCCATTGATACCCATGCTTTCCTCCAGGCCACACTGAACACATATGCATTTCGTGAATCAACCAATTGATTTTTTTTTTCATTATCAGCCATTTCAGAAATACGTCCCTCCACGGTTCGAGCTGAGACAGGCATGTATTTAATCCTTGAGATGATAGCTTGCTTGTTTGATATGATATCAAATAAAACTTCAGAGCACTGTAAGAAAGCTGCTTTAGAAAAATCTGTATCACCAAAAATCTTTTCCTCTTTGGCATTGAACAAAGTTAGTTTTAACTGGCTTCAGTTTCATTGTTCTTGCTAGCATTCAGCTTTCTGAACATATTACTTTGTTTCTCAAAGAGGGTTACTGTTTTCTTAATAACATCACATTTGTCTGCGCTATCCTTGAAAGACTGTTTTTCTTTTGTTTCAAAGTGTGGTTTAACATTCGATGGGC
>NC_090748.1:32999278-33004278 GCF_036898095.1 Palaemon carinicauda
TGTACATGAGGCGGACGTTGCAGTTTCCATGGGAATGACTTCAGGCCAACGAGTGGAGCGTTCGATGACGGTAAACAGGTAACGATGTCCTTGTGATGTGGGTAGGGGGCCTACAACTTCGACGTGAATGTATGCGAAACGACGCTGAGGTTGAGGAAAGGTGCTCACTCCTGAATCCGTGTGTTGATGTACTTTGGAAGTTTGGCAAGAAGTACAGGCGCGGACCCAATCCTTAGCATCCTTAGAAATGCCGTGCCAAATGAACTTTGCCTTCATCAGCTGTGCAGTAGAACGGCACGAGGGATGTGAAAGGCCGTGAATGAAATCAAACACCTGTCGGCGCATGGGAGCAGGAATCCAAGGTTGCGGTCTACCAGTACTGACGTCACAGAGGAGGGTGGTGTTGGAGTCTTCGAGGGGAAAATCTTCCCAACGGAGGGACGTGCAGGATGTCCTACAAGCTTGATACTCTGGATCCTGTTGTTGGGCTTCAGCCAGGGCGTTGTAATCCAATCCCAGTTGAACGGCAGCTAACGTGTTTCTTGACAGGGCATCGGCATCGGGATTCATTTTCCCAGGGACGTATTGGAGGGTGCAATTGTATTCAGCCACGGCAGAGAGATGTCGGCGTTGACGGGCGGACCAGGCGTCAGACTGTCGAGTGAAGGCTACACCAGAGGCATGTGGTCTGTGCGAATGACGAAGGGCGTACCTTCTAAAAAATGGCGAAAGTGACGGACAGCCAAGTGCACCGCCTGCAATTCTCGATCGAAGGTAGAATAACCCGATTCTGCCTTGGACAGTTTTCTGCTGAAGAAGGCCAATGGACAGGGCGAGCCTTTGACCACCTGCTTGAGTACTGCACCAATAGCGACGTCGCTGGCATCGGTGGAGAGAAGGAGAGGGGCGTGTGGGATAGGAAAAGTGAGAGCCGCAGCAGTTGATAGGGCCTTCTTTGCATTGCAGAAGGCTGCTTCTTGAAGGGGACCCCACTGTAGGTCCTTTGGCTTGCCCTTGAGGGAGGCGTAGAGGGGAGCAAGAGTGGCTCCAATGGCTGGCAGAAAACGGTGATAATAGTTGATCATGCCCAAGAATTCCTGCAGAGCTTTGACGGTCAAGGGCGCGGGGAAGTTCTGAACGGCTGCTACCTTCTCAGGGAGGGGGTGGACTCCTTCAGGAGTGATACGGTGCCCTAAGAACGACACTTCGTTGGTGCCAAAGGTACACTTGTCGTACCGGACTACAAGGCCGTTTTGTTCCAGGCGGTCGAGCACGATGCGCAGGTGACGGAGGTTTTCCTCTTTTGAGGAGGAGAACACAAGTATGTCGTCCACATAACATACACAGAAAGGGAGGTCCCCTAAGATGCCATCCATGAGACATTGAAACGTTGCCCCAGCATTACGAAGGCCAAAACAGGAGTAATTGAAGGTGTATGTACCAAACGGAGTGGTGATGGCGGTCTTGGGAATGTCTTCTGGGTTCATAGGCACCTGATAATACCCCTTCAGGAGGTCGAGCGTAGAGAAAACCTTCGCTTTGTGCAGGTAGGAGGTCACATCGGCAATGTTTGGGAGGGGGTAGTGATCCGGTTCTGTTTGCATGTTCAGGCGCCTGTAATCCCCACACGGACGGAGGGAGCCGTCTTTCTTCAGAACGATGTGTAAGGGTGACGACCATGGGCTGGAGGCCTTTTGGCAAAGGCCCATTTTCTCCATTTCGGCGAACGTCTGTTTGGCGGCTGCCAATCGTTCCGGTGCCAGACGTCTGAATTTTGCGAAAACTGGGGGTCCCGTCCTCTTGATATGGTGATAAATACCGTGCTTGGCAGGAACCGTGGGCGTTTGGCGAAGTTCTGGACGGAAAACTTCCGGGTACGACGTGAGGAGGTGGGCGTAGGCATCCGTGGGTGCGCTGATGTGGAGAGCGAGGTTAGAGGGGGCGGGTTGAAAAGGTGTCGACAAGTACGAGTCTGCGTTGACCAATCGTCGGTGGGCGACATCGACCAGAAGGTGGAAATGAGAGAGGAAATCCGCACCGAGGATTGACATTGTGACGTCAGCAACGAGAAACTTCCAATTGAATTTACCGTTTCCGAACGATAATGTGAGGTTCTCGTAACCGTAGGTGGGTATCGCAGATCCGTTGGCAGCTACCAAGCGGACGTCGGCAGATGTAGACAGACTACGTTGTGCCTTGAAGAGTTTCCTTAGCAAAAGAGAACGATAAGCTCCCGTGTCTACCAAAAATCGCACGCCCGTTCCTGCATCCTGTAAAAAGAAAAGATTAGAAACATGGGAGGCCACCGCCACAAGCGATGACCTACTTACACGGTTTTTGGCCACTGACAATCCTTGGCACATTTTTTCGCGGTTGCCCCGAATCTGAAGTGATAGTATCAAAACTGCGGCGGATGGGAGGTAGTAAGTGGCTGTAGAAGTCGTTCGTTGGGGCGCGAGCGATTGGTGGGTGGTGGGCGGCTTTGTCGCTGCTTCGGCACGTCACGGGGTAGGCGTGTATGTCCTACGGCATTCATGTCAGCTTCGGTTGACGTTGAATAGGCATCCTCGTCATCAGCGGTGGAGGTCTTGAAGTGGCTGTCCATAAGGGCGTCGGCTTTGGTCATCAAGTCCTTTATGAGTAAACTATCGACATCGGGTATGGCAGCGCGTACAGGTTTGGGTAAACGGCGTATCCAAAGGGCACGAATTAGGTTCACCTCACGAGGAGAGCCGTCTGCGGCAGGTTGAAGGCGAGCGATACTGGTCATTTCCCTGAGGGCAAGCGAAGCCCTTTGGTCCCCCAACGGTTGTTGCGAGAGCTGAAAAAGTTTTGCTATACGGGCGGCTGGTGACGGCGAGTACTGCTGCAGAAGGTATGTTTCGAGGGCTTCATACGCTATTGGGGTGTCTCCTTGTTCACAAAGCCAGTCGGATATTTCTGGGAAGGTGTCCTCGGGTATCGCCGCGAGAACATAATCTGCTTTGGTGGTTGAGCGAGTCACGACCCTGATACAAAACTGGACTTCTGAGCGCTGAAACCATGCAAACGCTTCCCCGGTGGCGAACGGTGAAAGTTTCAATGGGGCGGCGCCAACTGCTTTAGTAGAGTCTGTCTCTGTCATAGTACCAACGATGGAGGGGCGAGTGAGGTGGGGGTGGAAGGCAGTGGGAGTGAGTCGACTTCCGGGGTCACCAATGTGACGGGCCGAGAGAGGAGTTGTGAACTCAAAGGCAGGATGCAATCAACTGAGTTTATTAAGGAACACTCTTCTTTATATACAAAACTTCAAGGCAACAGGACATGACCTGTTCGAGAGACAGACAATGTTACAGAGCAAAACGGAGACATGATCATTCAGGTTCTTTCTAGTGCGAGGGAAGAGCGCAGCTACAAGCATAATATATACAAAATAATTATGTACAATTGTGTGCCACACGGTTGGTACAAAATCATAACAGGCTTTTCAAAAGTAGTGTACATTTATGCATTTCATGCCTCAACTTCAGGTGTTTTGGGGTTTTCTATTCTTTTATTTAAACATATTTATTGGTTTTGTTTAATCCTCTGCTACTACTAATGCTTAAGTAATAGTGATTTTTATAACTATTATATTTTTTATGTTTACCCATGAAATAAATCCCCCTTTTAGTAAAATCTGCAATAACTCGAAGGTTTTTACTGGAAAGTGCCACACTTAACGGGATTGCTGCATGAAATTTGGTGTCAATTTGAATTTACTTTTTCTGTTTAAGGAATTCTGAATACTTTCAAGGATGAATATATTTAAAGATTTAAAAAGAACCCATATATGAGCTCTTGATGACGCTGTTCCTCCAACTTGCATTTCTCTCTCTCTCTCTCTCTCTCTCTCTCTCTCTCTCTCTCTCTCTCTCTCTCTCTCTCTCTCTCTCTCTCTCTCTCTCTCTCTCCACCTACTGAACTAAAGTGCAACCATTACCAAATATTAGAATTCTGATGTTTCAAAATAAAAGAGGAAATAGTCCGATGAGGAAAACTATAAATCCAGTTTGAAAATATAAACATTGGAATGTAGCTTTATCCGGTGGTAAAACAATAAACTTGTACGATTATTATTCATTAGAAAATACTTCTATCTGTAACATGAATCTCTCTTATCATAAGAATATCTAAGTAGAATCTTAATTGTTTAAATTTAAAAGACAATATATATAATTCCACAAAATACCCAATGGATTTGGACAGCTATAATCTAGTTTCCATATAAGAGGATAAGTCAGTGGAATACACTGAAATTATATTTTGACAGATATTTTAGTATTCAGAATCAATCTGGTATTAATCTGAATATTTTCTTATATATCCAAACGCCCACGCTACTCCTTATATTCACTCCCGACAAAAAATTAAATTTATTTCGTCTATAAACAATTTCACACTCCATCTATTAGCATCTGAGTGAACCATGGCTATTACGGAATAAAATTTATAAATTGTTTGAATACAGGCTATTTGAATTAGTAATTTTTGCATGAGTTATACTTGCGGAGGAATTTCAGTACTTTAGAGTATGTTTTATTCCGTATATTCTGCTTTATAAATATATCATGTAAGATTTGACAAAAGTACCGATTTCGTATGTATAATTTTTCCCTAAATCAATAATGTACTTGTCCATGATAGGAAGCGTGAGTACTCTCACTACTGACTAAATGCAACGTAAAGGCTGAAAAGAAAAACTAAACTGTATTTTTTTTTATCTCTGCGCCGAAGATGTGATGATGTCACAAGCAGACTAAAGTAGACAAGGTGTTCGGAGAAGATGACAATAGGAACGATAAACATGAAAAGAGAATAGTAAATACTAATACTTTCATAGTATATATAATTAGGGGATGAGATCCTATTCCAAGTGATGAGTTTTCAATTTGGTTACATTCACCATTTTTTTTTTCAATGAATATCAAAAGTTCGATCTATACACATAGAGACAAAAAATGGTATTACACACAAAATTC
>NC_090748.1:33011778-33018540 GCF_036898095.1 Palaemon carinicauda
TAGGATATCATTTTCAATAAATAATTTCTCACTAGGCCCATTCAGAAATGATGGATAACTTTCCGATTCCACTTTAATCACTGTTCGCACTCTTTCCATCCATTCCTCTTTTCTCTGTCCCTTTCGGACTTCTTTTATATCCTAACCTCCCAAGTTAATCAAACCTGCATCATCAGGGCATTCATTCTGGACACCGCTGGTCATGTCCTCGGTCACCCACATATATTCCCCTTCGCTGTTCGTATCTCTCTCTCTCTCTCTCTCTCTCTCTCTCTCTCTCTCTCTCTCTCTCTCTCTCTCTCTCTCTCAGAGCATCAGCTATCTTGTTAGCTATGCCTTCTATGCGGTGAAAACCCTTTATATCCAACTCTAACAATCTCTCTATGCATCTTGCTTTACGAGGGGTCAAATCATTTTTATAATACAAATCATATAAGGGGCGATGATCACTTTGCAACTCAATCAACTGACCTCATGAAAAGAACTGATGCCTTTCTAGAACCCAAAGAAAAGTCAAAGCCTCTGGATCGAATGTGGTGCAATTCTTTTCTGCCCCTTTTAACTCCCGAGAAGCAAAACAAATGGGTCGCTCTCTGCCTTTATCATCTTGTTGAGAAGCTACGCCACCAATAGCTATGCTACTCGCATCTGTTTTCACTAAAAACGGGCGATCAAATCTATTATATGCGAGTAATTCATTGCTAGTTAAGGCAGCTTTTGAATGGTTAAAGGCCCTTTCTTCTTCCCCTCCCATATTCCTAACTTTTTGTTTGTTTAAAGCATCTAAGGGCCTCGCTATCTCTACAAAATCTCTTATGAATTCACGGTAATACCCAGCAAGTCCTTGGAACCCAGCTAATTCCTTAGAGTTACATGGCCTTGGGAAATCTCTAATAGCCGCTACTTTACTGGGGCAGGGTCGGATACCTTCTGGGGTTATGTGACCTAAAATTGGACCTGTTCGCAGAAAAATTTGCACTTTGACAAAATTATTTTCATACTATTACGTCGCAATACTTCTAAAACTCCATGAATATTATTATTATGTTCTTCGGCCGTTTTCCCTGTAATTATATCATCTAAACAAATAAGAACATTATGGACAATTAAGGGCGACAAAACCGCCATCATTACTCTAGAAATATGAATTGCAGCATTTTTAACACTGAAAGGAAGAAAATTAAACTAAAATTATTAATCGTTAGCCATAAATGCCGTTTTACATTTACTGTCTTACTGAATGGGTATTTGATAATATCCAGATTTAAGATCAACAGTTGTAAAATATTTGCTATCCCGTACTTTCACAAGTAATTCTTCGATCGAGGGCATTGGAAATGAATTATCTTCAGTAACTCTATTCAACTTCCTTTAATCAACACACAATCTTACCTGGCCATCCTTTTTCCTAACAGCTACAATTGGAGAAGCCCAGGGGGATTTGCTCTCTTGATTATCCTTTGTTCCCTTAATTTATTAATTTCCCTTTCTATCTCTCCCTGGAAATGAATGGGTACCTTATAAGGCCTTGACCTGATTGGCTACGCCTGTCCAGTTTCAATGCTAATGGGGAATCGATCAATCCTTCCGGGTGTCTCATCTCCAATTGCAATTACATGGAAATGATTATTGAAAATATCATTAACTACTGGCTATATTTTGACGGACATAATTCTCGCTCTTGTATAATCAAATTCTGAGTGCGTTTGTCATTGGGGGGCTGGAGTTGTGGCTCCCAACATCCCAATATAAGCAATTTAACAGAGCTCTATTTCACACACGGAATCACTTCCTAAAAGAACTCTTTTATTTGACAAATTAACTATCGTTATATCAGCTCTGTTTTCTTCTATTTTTTATCAAGCCCTCTAATATCATGTGCCCAATTGTCATGGGGTTTAACAACTACCTTGTTTCCTTCTGCAAGAGGGCGACACGGGGTCACTGATATGCTCGTAAGGGTCTGGGGAGACAACACTTCTTCTCTCTCAGGTACAGCTGTTACCCTATTTAAATGTCTCTCCGATCTAAGACAAACTTATTCCCTCATGACTTTCTATCAGCAAAATGTACCCTCCTGCTTTTTTTGTTATTGTATATTTTCCCAAAAAAATGCGAATTTGACTATTGGAGATAAAATCAATTCCTAAAATGGCCTCGATTTCTGGAATTCCCAAGATGGGCAAGACAAAAAATTATTTGTAAATTTCACAGACCCAACCTTAAATTGGATAACTGCTGTATGGTTTATGTGTAGTTTATTTCCTCCTGGCGTGACAAGAACAATGGATGTTACTGGCTGTAGTGGATTTGAGGAGAAACACTGGCTCCTGTGTCAATCAGCACTCGAATGGATTTATTAGGTAGGTCCACCGTCGCTGCTAACATTCCTAGACGGCCATTACGAGATATGGAACACGGGCCGATAAACTCAGCAGCAATGCCGCTACCCCCTAGTGCGGCGGGGTTGAGGTCTGGGTTACCGATGGAGGTCCCAGTGCCTCCTTTGTCACGTCTGTCATCACTGCTTCCTCGGCTACTGCTTATGATGTCATGCGGGGGGCCATCGAACTCCCTCATTTCCCCTTTCCTCTGCTACCTTTTCCTCGAATGTTGGGCGGAGGAAGGTCTGCGTGTGCTACAGCCCGCCCGTCCTGGGCGTTTTTTGCTGAGCACTCTCGAGATAGATGAACATAGGCCTTAAAAGTGTAACTGAGGGGGGATCTTGGGGTGGGGCACTCTATTCGTCGGTGCCCATCACCTCCACACTGACAACAGGCTGCCAAATTCTCGGAATTGGGCCCGTTATTCCCAGTCACTTTTTCTTCTGGGAAACTGAATAAAAGGTTTTCTATCGCACTCACTAGTTCTGCTAATGAGCGATTGTCATCGACCAAACTACCACATAACTTCGGGTTTACCAATCTGCGAATATGTTTACGGGCAATTGCCTTTTTATCACTTTCTGGGAGATTGGCACTCCGGGTAATAAACGAATAGCAATCCTGAAAAATGCGAGTATCAAAACTAAGAACGGATTCACCTTCCTGTATTTTAGGTTCGTAGTTTTCTTTTAGGTCTCCCTTTCTCGTCTCATGCAAGGCATACCTCTCAAATAAAAGTCATTTTAATTCAGTATAACTTTTTAAAATGTCTTGCGGCCAACAAATTACCTCCATTGCCGGAGCATCTTTCAACAATCTAATTACATGAATAGCTTTTTCTGTTTCCAACCACCCATGTGTAGCTACTTAAAAGTATCTCAAAAACACTTCAATCGATTGAAACCCTTCGTTAGGCCGTTGATCATCTAAAGGACTAATATTTGCCTGGAGTTCTGACATCTTTCGAAATACAATTTGCATATCTTCACTTGGCTGCGCTTGTGTACTTTCACTTTTGTTCCACCAACAGTAGCACCGACTGCTATGTTAGTCCTTGTGCATCTAGGCACCCTAAACTTTTATTTCACTGTCTCAAAGAACAACTTCACTTACAGCAAACACAAAAGACGAATATATATATATATATATATATATATATATATATATATATATATATATATATATATATATATATATATATATATATATATATATATATATATATATATGTATATATATATATATATATATATATATATATATATATATATATATATATATATATATATATACATACGTATATATATATATATATATATATATATATATATATATGTATATATATATATATATATATATATATATATATATATATATATATATATATATATATATATATGTGTGTGTGTGTGTATATATATATATATATATATATATATATATATATATATATATATATATATATATATATATATATATATATATATACATATATACATATATATATATATATATATATATATATATATATATATATATATATATATATATATATATATATATATATATATACGTATATATATATATATATATATATATATATATATATATATATATATATATATAAGAGAGAGAGAGAGAGAGAGAGAGAGAGAGAGAGAGAGAGAGAGAGAGAGAGAGAGAGAGAGAGAGAGATTTATATATATTATTATTATTATTATTATTATTATTATTATTATTATTATTATTATTATTATTATTATTTGATGCATCTGATGTTGTAATACAAAGTGTCTATGTTATGTGTGATTAATATTTAGTTAAAGATACCAAATCGTCAGTAAGTGTTTGGTAGAACATCTGTAGCTACTTTTGACATAATATATCATAGGGCATATAACTTTATACAATTATGGTAGAAAGAAACTAGGCAGAATTATCTTTTCCATAACATTTACGAAATAATCATAATTCAAACTACATATTCCTAGAGCTCTTAGGTATATAAAAGAAAATGCAGGCTGTTATATTTCTAAGGAATATAAATATAAATATATATAGCATTAAATTAGTATTTGAAATGTTTCATAATTATGGATAATTCCTTGTTTTTGCTTGTCTAAAAAAATATACTTTTTTATTGTCATTTTTTTATTTTTTTTTACTATAATCTATTCAATAAATGGTACCAGATTGAATAACAGAAGAAAATCTTCAAAGGTAAAATCCTCCTTGAAAGTTCCCAGAACTTCATAAGCCTAATGAAACCTAAAAATTTTAAAGGACCAAATTGATCAGTTGGAATACATATTTACTCCTTAGATAGAGATAGCATATAATGCCTGTTTTGTTGCAATGCCAGTCATTTCTATTTTCACAAGGATAAAATATTGAAGGAATATTTCAAAACTATTACTCAGTAGAGGTATTACTAGATGTACTTTCACAGAATTACTACAAGTATTGACTTTTCAAGAAAACGAAACCTTTTAAAAATCCAGCCAGAAGAGATTGCCAAAACAGATGTATGATTAATCAAAACTACGCTGGCTGTGGATTTATGGCAGGTAAAAAAAAAAATATTGACATTTAATATAATGTAAAAGAGAATAAAAGAATAAAATAATATACCAAAAATTAATGGCGAATATTTTATAAGCATATATTTTGTAGAAGGATCATTATCGTTGCACTATATTGATTCTCTGGCAATAAATCTGACTGGTAGATTTCAATAGACTTTTTTACTTATTTTACTTATTCACTTATTATAAATATCATGTATACTTATTGAAATGTATTTACAAAACATATATATTAGGTGAATAACACATAGATAATCCTACGCTCTAACAATATATGGCTTTTGAATCTTACTCGCGTTAACTTTGCATTTATTTTTGTCAGTTCTTTTATCTAAAGGATAGAGTGAGGCATCTTATACTCATAAACATTTTCTTTCTAGGTAGTTTGCGTAACTACCATCGGCATTTTTCTAGATTTTCTGCTCATACTGTACTTTTCGGTTTTAGTCAACTAATACCACTAATTTATATAATTCGTACTGTGGGAGATAAAAATCTTGTTATGCTATTGTGTGTGTGGGTGTGTGATTGTGAGAAAAAATTATCTAGCTTACTCTGTTTTATCGATCTTGTGATGAATTAAATATTCTACTATTCCAGGAAGTTTCATGTTAATTAAATTCATTTTTGTTTCATATCTCTTTTGTCCAGTAGACTGCTCTCCCTACTACATAAGGAGCGTAGAGTTGGAGAATGGATAGCGTATATAATAGTTATTTGAAATAATTAGAAGTAAACATAGTATGGCTCTGAATTATTTTCAAATAAAAACTACTTTTTCAATAATATAAATTTTCTTCTGGCAAGTTTTTGTCTTTTTCTGATGCGACTCTTAATGAACGTCATAACAAGAACTGTTGAATATTTTGATAACTAAAGGAATGGAAAAGGAAGTATGTTCATATACCTTTGCACACATATTTTTATATAGTGGTCAATAGGGGTTTTGTAAAAGCAAACATTGTATTTTCTTTTATCATTCCATAAAGACTTAGCTTTGCTGTAAAAAAAAAAAGAAAAAAAATTTGAAAAAAAAAAAAACTTCATCAACACTTTTTGATCTTGTTTGTTCTTTTCTCCATCATACATGTTCTTTCAATGCTTTCTCCAAGAGATTAAAAATCTATTGACATAAATAGAAAAAATCCTCTACTACGATTGCTCTGGAGCCCTTCATTTATCTAGTGATAAAAAAAAAATCTGAGGCCTTCATTCAATTACTCTCTAACTTTCTTAGATTTCAATACTGTTAATACCAATATCAGATCCTCTAGCTACTTAATTCCTGAAACTTACTATCATAATACAATGTTTGCAATCTGACGTTAATTCCGAGTATTTGAATATTTCCCGTCTGACTTTTTTATAAAATTAATCTTCCTATTTACACATCTCTTTGCGGTCATATGCAATCCTTTCCAAAAACGAAAACAACGTCCAAAAACGTTTCTATTTTTTCTGCTTTGCCATTTTTACGACTTCAACCTTTTGACCTACAACTATTCTTCACTTATTCTGTTTATCAATACTTTTCTTTTTATATTTTTTTTTTCATTATATCATCATAGATGTCCATTCAAAAGACCATTCGTTTCTGTCAGTGAGAGCCCTCATATCAATTTCAGAATTTACAGGCCACTTTTTATCCGAAAGGTTTCATGAAGATTAGTACAGATTATTATTCCATCTAATTTCATTCTTCATACGAAGGAGTTATCTGCATTATATAAGCAGGTAAATATGAAAATTTTAATAGATATAATTATCAAAACATTGGTAAAAGATAAATATAT
>NC_090748.1:33024040-33039040 GCF_036898095.1 Palaemon carinicauda
GCTTACCTAGAACTGAACAGTGGGGAACAACTATCTGTGACATCTTTGAGCCTCACAATGAAAGGTTATCTTTCCAATCCTGATTCTGAACCCTGTGAAAATTACAGTTTGAAAAAGCTTCTTAAAGAGCGCTTTAAGGAGTCAATTATATTTTCTGAAAGAGAAGGGTTGGACAATATTGTCAATATGAGAGAACAAACATCGCATATTCTGAGATCATATTACAAAGGAAACTGTCAGGAAGATGATGAAGAATCCCCAAAAACGTGCTGTTATTGGAACTGCCGCCAGATTAATCAAAAGTGACATCAAGTCTGAGGTTTCCACTATGAAGAATCAGTAACCAAGTGGTGAGGATTTAAAGCTTAATTCAGCACTTTCATTCATTCCAACTAGTCTGCGAGGAACAATGGGAACATTGTTCGCTGGGAAAGACACAAGACAAGGTTGCTGCAGTTGGTCATGCCATAATTCAGGCAGTTCGCCCACGAGCTGTCATTGCACTGCTACAAGTGGGACTTGCTGTGCAAGTCCATCATCTATATCGTTCAAAGTTCATTGTGGATACCCTTCATGAGATGGGATTTTGCTGCTCATACACAGAAGTGATGAGATTTGAAAAATGCAGCAGATCGTGTGGAACCTGATGTTCTAGGTGGAGATGTAGATTTGCTGGAAATGTCTGTTCTTTTTGTCGCTGATAATGTGGATCACACTCTTATCACTCTGAATGGCAAAGGGATATTTCATGGAATGGGTGTCATTGCCTCTGTCACCCCTGGAAAACAGACGAACCATATCGTTCCACGAAAACAGGTCTCAGAACTGAAATCTGATAAGAAAACAAAGATTCCAGTCTAAGAGTACAGTTTTACAAGGCATGCTTGTCATGGAGTAGTCTTCGAGGACCTGACAAGATTTCTTGACTGTAACAGCTCGTGGGTGAACTGCCTGAATTAAGGCATGACCAACTGCAGCAACCTTGCATCTTGTGTCTTTCCCAGCAAACAATATTTCCAGTTCTATTTGCAGACTAGTTGGAATGAATGAAAGCGCTGAATCAAGCTTTAAATCCTCACTACTTGGATACTGATTCTTCAAAGTAGAAACCTCAGACTTGATGTCACTTTTGATTAATCTGGCGGCAGTTTCAATAATAGCACGTTTTTGTGGATTCTTCATCATCTTCCTGACACTTTCCTTTGTAATATGATCTCAGAATCTGCGATGTTTGTTCTTTCATAGTGACAATATTGTCCAAGCCTTCTCCTTCAGAAAATATGATTGAGTACTTAAAGCGCTCTTTAAGATGCTTTTTCAAACTAATTGTCATAGGGTTCAGAATCAGGATTGGAGAATATAACCTTTCATTGTGAGGCTCAAAGATGTCACAGTTAGTTGTTCCTCACTGTTCAGTTCTAGGTAAGCACACATGTTCTGAAAAGTTTCATACTTATCTCCATCTTAAGGATGCCCTGGCTTTCTGCGCTTGGCATTAGGGGCATGCTGGAACTCAAAAGGCACTGATTTGAGGTTGCTGAAATTTCTACTACATGAATGATGATAAAGGCCATCTGCTGCATGTAAATCTCGTAAATGGTATTCAATGCAGCCATTTACAGTCAGTACCCAATCATCTGAACAGAATTCACAGACCTCAAAACTGTTTCCACAAATTTGTCTGTGCATACCCAGCTAAAGTGTCCCTTGTCCAAATCAATTGTACATCCACAGAATATGCAGTCCTTTGCACTATCAAAAGCTCCATTTGAGCATCTTGTGGTTCTCTTTCCTGGCACAAAAGCACTACTTTTCTTTGCAACATGGCTTTTCATGTTTTTAACATTAATGTAATGTTGACGACAGCTTTTATGCACATTCATACCAGCTTCAACTACAAGATCGTCTTTCCGCTTTACACTGACATCATTTATTCCTTTTACCCCCTTCCACTGAAGTTATCACTGAAATCCTCAATCTCCTCCTTGCAGATTAGACTAGAAGCTTGACTGACTGTGCTTGCACTCATTGTTGAATCATATCTGAAATAGAGAAAGATGCGAATTAGTTATGCAGTTAGATTCAATCAAATATATGGAAAATGCCACCTCTACCCCCCTAAACATTGACACATAATACGCCAACATCATTTTTTATGATCTTAATGTGTTCTTTGCCCCCAAAAATGTAGGATTAGACACCAAGATCAACAAATTTGAGTTGATAGTTATAGAGTTATGATCGTTCAAAGGTTTCGGCGGCCATCTTGGACGCCATCTTGAAAAAAACACTTTTCCGGGGGTCAAAGTTTGGTAAACTTTTAGTATGTTAAAAAGTACATTAAAACCTACCAGAATCAGTTGAGAAACCTTTTGTTACAATTTTTTGGGGGTTAAACTGTATTTTGCACTGACTACCTCATGATTAACACGGTCAAAGGCAGCACTAAAATCAAGGCCAATCATACGAACTTCCTGACCACAATCAAGGGATTTCTGTACAGCATTGGAGATTGTAAAGAGGGCATCACATGCTCCAAGGCCTTTACGAAAACCAAATTGCAGACTAGGGAGTAGATGATTACTTACACTGAAGCAGTCTAGATGTGCTTCCATTGTAGCACTCATTACAGAGTGCATATTGAAAAGTTTATATGACACTGGAACACTAGGGAGTAGGCAGACTCCCCTTATATTTGAAAAATTATCCAACTGAGAGCTTGTTAGAAAAATTAAAGAAGAAGCCAATTTCAGCTATTCATGACCACGCATTCAAATCTAGACATGCCATTTCTAAGGAAAATTTCAAAATTACAGACAGACATAGTACCGTCAGCCAACTGAGAATCTTGGAGTCTTTATACATTTTTAAGACAAAACCCAGCTTGGATGAGGGCTTACCGGTTCAATTGCCGGTGACCTATTGATCCGTTTGGTCTGTGGGTTGCTGCTCTGAATGGGTGGTCGTCGTCTTCTGCGGATGACTAGGTATATTACTCATTGAGTCTTTTATATAGTCATATAGTGTAATAATTATTTATATGGTTTTATGTTCATTGATTAGTTTGATTTTAGAGCTAGTTGGGCAATTCATGGAAGTATATCTTCCTAACTATGTGCACCCAGCAACAAAACCGGTGTCGCCTGGTCAGACCTGACTTGGAGTGATCATACCCTTCTTCCCCTGAAAGGTGGCGACGTTAAACAACCGAGACATCGTTAGGAGGGTTCGAATGTGAGGAGGAGGGGAATTACCGATATCACTAAAAGAAATGCGATGAAAAGAGAGAACTTTACTATTCTTTTAAGAATTGTAATTTAATATTATTTCGAAACTAATTCATCAGAAGATTTTATCATAACTTTTTACTTGAATTTTCCTATCCTATTTTTATATAACATTTTCTTGAATAATATTGGAACTGACTATTCATATTAATATTCATAACACGGAAATATCCCTCGTTTGCAATTCCTTAAGCAATTTCTCTCTCTCTCTCTCTCTCTCTCTCTCTCTCTCTCTCTCTCTCTCTCTCTCTCTCTCTCTCTCTCTCTCTCTCTCTCTCACATAATTACACACTGTGGCATACGTATTATATGTGGGGCTAATAATGTATCGTTTCAAATAGCAGCTATTGGGTCACCAATCATCAATAAGTGGCCTTTGTTCAAAATTTCGAAGGTAATGAGGTTTAAAGGTTTAGTTGTTGATTTTAGTGTTTTCCTTTGATTTCGATCATGAGCCACGTAGCTCTTTGTGGTTGGGGTCAGCTTTTTCCACAGACTACTTGGCTCCGGCCCTCTTAGAAAAGAATAGTATTATTTTCTATATCAATTTTATTTGTTTAAGGTTGGAGATTTAAAATGTTTCATCAGTTAACATAATTATATTGTTTCAGAAGTGATTGGTGATAATAAAATATGTGAAATTACATGCAATGAAAGTGTTCATTGGTGCATTATTATAGTGATGATGTGGTATATAGGATGTAGGGTATAAAAGACAAATTGTTTACTCAAATTATCTGGTTCGGTGTCAATAACCTTAGATGCCAGGATGACAAAACCTCCTAATCAATCAATCAATCAATCAATCAACCACATTATCTGGGAAAGTCGCTCACTTCCAAGCGAACCCCCTTCCCTGGTGACGATTGGTCAATGCTCAAAGGTTCGAGTCTAGCTGGCTTCACTCTTCCCAAGGCGAAAGGAAACATTTCCTTAGAATTGAGTATTAGTACTATTACGATTTTATTTGTTGTTGCATGTGTTGATATCACACACTTTAAAAGTGTTCCACCGGTAAGCTCTTCAAGAAATTCATTACTCTCGACATTTGTTGAATCAGTCTTCTGCATATTTACTTCGTTATCTATTGTTTTGATATAATTTTAAATAACTGGAAAGCAAACGATATGAAATATTGCCATCTTAGTATTTTGTTTTTCATTTACTAAAAAAACTTCAACCAGAAGGAACTTACCATAACTGTGAGACTTTTAAACCTCAAACGTGTGGGATGGGGGTCGAAGGATATAACCAGGTGGGGGTATAAGATGATGGTAGAAAAGTGGCAATTGGGTGATCTTAAAGTATGGCTTGACGATGTTTGCTTATTAACATTTATGAAGTGATGATGATAATGGTAATACCCATATTGATAAAATTTAATATCAATGATTCTATCTCGCAATGAAAATGGGTATATATGGTTCTAACATTGTTTTTAGGTGGTCACTGAACATCTTTGGAATATGGGATCTTCACCCGAAAGAAATACAATTCCAAGACCAACTTGCAAAGTAGTTAGCGATCTTGTGTGATCCTTGGGAACATCCAAATAATATAAAATATTGGATACAGGTAATATATACATATATATATATATATATATATATATATATATATATATATATATATATATATATATATATATATATACATATATATATATATATATATATATATATATATATATATATATATATATATATATATATAAATGTGTTTGTGTATATATACACACATATATGTATATATATATATATATATATATATATATATATATATATATATATATATATATATATATATATATATATATATATATATATATATGTGTGTGTGTGTGTGTGTGTATACACACATATATGTATATGTATATATATATATATATATATATATATATATATATATATATATATATATATATATATATATATATATAAAGAGAGAGAGAGAGAGAGAGAGAGAGAGAGAGAGAGAGAGAGAGAGAGAGAGAGAGAGAGAGAGAGAGAGAGAGACTCTGTGTGTGTGTGTTACAAGGATTTTGGATGTCTCAAAGACTTTTTACTCCATTCGCAGATACCCCATTTGCTCTTTGGTAGCACGATTTAATTTAAGCATTTGAAGAGTTCTTGTGTTCTTATCTAACTTATTTTAGAACTCGAGAGAGAGAGAGAGAGAGAGAGAGAGAGAGAGAGAGAGAGAGAGAGAGAGAGAGAGAGAGAGAGAGAGAGAGAGAGAGAGCAGCTGCTAGAATAATGCAAACAAAGGATATGTGATTCCCACTTATATTAATTGGAATAGTCAGTTCCCAAAATATATACGGATGTTCCATATAGAAATGTAATAAGGAAGGCAAATATATCGGTGTGATTATATTTTTCGATAACTATTCTCGAAAACGTGTTGCAAACACTAATCAGCTATCATAGTGGACATGACTTTATTTAAAATTTAAGAACAGATTCCTGAATTCGACAGGAAAATGTACGGTTGACTTGTAATAAACTTGTATTTGTCTTGATAGCATGGTTGGTTACAGTCTATGTAAGCATGGTATCGGCTAAGAGCCATAGGTTCGAATTTCTGCCCAGCCAGAAGCTGTTATCATAAATGAATTTCTAGCAGATATTCATTCCCAAAGATAGAATTCGATATTAAATCCCATTTTGGTTGATAGTTACATTTATTAAAATCAAGTGTTAGTCATATATATATATATATATATATATATATATATATATATATATATATATATATATATATATATATATTTATTTATACTTTTTTTTTCTACTTGTCAGGTTACAACCCTATTTGTGTCCGACTTGGATGGCTAATCAGTATATGAAAGGTCTGGGACTAACAGACGGGTGTTAAGTAGCAGGAGCCCGCATGGTGAGGAGGAGGTATGCTGGATGTTTAGTTCACCATTCACCTGGGTGAAGGGGAGTCATTTCCTTCATAAAAAATACCTAAAGTATATGCTGTATTAAATTGTACCACATCTTTGGCCTCTTATTTCAAGGTGCCTGACTTCTAGCTTTTGAAGTTATTTGACCTCTATTTTGAGTTGCCTTATCTCTAGCATTAGGGGCTTTTTTACCTCTATTTTAGGTGCTTTAACTTTAGCTTTATGATCTCTATATTTTTAGGTGCCTTACCTCTAGCATTAGGGGCTTTTTTACCTCAATTTTGAGGTGCCTTATCTCTAGAATTTGGGACTTCTGGACCTCTATTATAGGTGCCTCATCTCTAGCACTAGGGGCTTTTCGACCTCTATTTTGAGGTGTCTTATATCTAGCATTATGGGCTTTTTTACTTCTATTTTTAGGTGCCCTAACTTTAGCTTTACGGGCTTTATGACCTCTATTTCGAGGTGCCTTATCCCTAGCATTAGGGGCTTTTTGACCTCTTTTGAGGTGCCTTATCTCTAGCTTCAGGGGCTTTTTTACCTCATATTTTGAGGGGCCTTATCTCTAGCATTAGGGCCTTTTTGACCTCTTATTTTGAGTTGCCTTATTTCTAGTATTAAGAGGTTTTTACCTCTATTTTTAGGAGACTAATCTATAGCATTAGGGGATTTTTACCTCTATGTTGAGGTGGCTTATCTCTAGCATTAGGAGCTTTTTTACCTATAATTTTAGGTGCCTTCACTTCAGATTTAGGGGCTTTATGACCTCTATTTTAGGTACCTAACCTCTAGCATAGAAGGGCTTTTTGACCTCTGATTTTGTGATGCCTTATCTGTGGCATTAGTAGGGAATTTTCTACCTTTTTTTTTAGGTGCCCTATCTCTAGCATTAGGGTTTTTTTACCTCTATTGTTAGGTGCCCTAACTTTAGCTTTTGAGGCTTTATATCATCTATTTTAGGTGACTTTTCTCTAGCCTTAGGGGCTTTTTATCCTCTGATTTTGAGGTTCCTTATCTCTAGCATTAGAGACTTTTTTACCACTATTTAAAGGTGCTTTATTTCTAGCATTAGGGGCTTTTTTACCTCTATATTTAGGTACCCTGTCTCTAACATTAGGAGCTTTTTTACCTCTATTTCTAGGCGCCTTATCTCGAGCATTAGGGGCTTTATAACCTCTGTTTTGAGGTGCCTTATCTTTAGCGCCTTATCTTTAGCGTTAGAGACCTAATGACCTTTATTTTAAGGTGCCTTTTCTCTAGCATTAAGGGCTTTTTGACCTATGATTTTGAGGTGCTAGGTGCCTTATCACTAGCATTAGGGGATTTTTTACCTATATTTTGAGATGGTTTATGTCGAGCATTAGGACCTTTTTTACCTCTGTTTTAGGTGCCTTAACAATAGCTTTAGGGACTTATTTATAGCATTAGGGGCTTTTTGACTTCGATTTTTAAATGCATTACTTCTAGCATTAGAGGTTCTTTGACCTCTTATTTTTAGGTGCCTTATATGTAGCATTGGGGGCTTTTTTACCTTAAGTTTGAGGTACATTACTTGTAGCATTAGAGGCTCTTTGTCTTCTCTTTTTAGGTGCCTTATTTATAGCATTAGGGGCTTTTTTACCTCGATTTTGGAAGTGTATTACATCTAGCATTAGACTGTGACGGGCCGAGAGAGGAGTTGTGAAATCAAAGGCAGATTGGAAATGACTGAGTTATATTGTTGTGGAACACTCTCCTTATATACAAAACCTCAAGGCAACAGGACATGACAAGTTCACAAGACAGACAAAATCACAGAAGAAAAACCAGACTTGAATTTTCATGTTCGTTTTAGTGCGAGGGAAGAGCGAAGATACAACCATAATATATACAAAAGGAATTATGTACAATTGTGTGAAACACGGTTGGTACATGGCTCCCCCCCTAAAAATGACATACTGTACATGTTAAATAGGGCACCCTGATCTAGAGACGCGAACTGTAGGCGGGTCATCTGGCAGAAGATAAGCAGGTTTTAGACGATCAATGGAGACCCAGTCTTCTTTGCCCCGAATGTTTAGGAGGAATGCTTTTGGACTGCGTCGGATCACAAGGTAAGGTCCCGTGTATGGGGGCGTTAACGGTGGCTTGCTGGTGTCGTTGCGCAGGAAGTCATGCGTTGCAGAGTGCAAGTCCGTTGGTATGTGATGCTTCGCTGGGGGCTTGTAAGTCTGGCGGCACGGAGTAAATTTTCCCACGACGTGACGTATGCGCTGGAGATCGTCGGAGGAGGTTGTAGAAGGAAAAAACTCGGCAGGGATGACCAACGGGTCGCCATACACCATTTCGGCTGCCGAGACGTCGAGGGCGTCTTTAGGAGTGGTCCTTAGTCCAAGGAGGACCCAGGGAAGCTGAGTAAACCAGTTGCAATCCTTGCAGCGGGACATCAAAGCTGCTTTGAGGGTGCGATGAAAACGTTCAACCATTCCATTGGCAGCAGGGTTGTAGGCCGTTGTGTGATGTAGGGTGATGCCCAGGAGATTCGCTAATGACGTCCATAATTGAGAGGTGAAAGTGGTTCCCCTGTCAGAAGTAATATGCTCAGGGATACCGAATCTTGAAATCCATCCAGAGAGTAAGGCAGATGTACATGAGGCGGACGTTGCAGTTTCCATGGGAATGGCTTCAGGCCAACGAGTGGAGCGGTCGATGACGGTAAACAGGTAACGATGTTCTTGTGATGTGGGTAGGGGGCCTACAACGTCGACGTGAATGTGTGCGAAACGACGCTGAGGTTGAGGGAAGGTGCCCACTCCTGAATCTGTGTGTGTGTCGATGTACTTTGGATAGGCATCCTCGTCGTCAGGGGTGGAGGCGTTGATGGAGGTCTTGAAGTGGCTGTCCATAAGGGCGTCGGCTTTGGTCATCAAGTCCTTTATGGGTAAACTATCGACATCGGGTATGGCAGCGCGCACAGGTTCAGGTAAACGGCGTATCCAAAGGGCACGGAGTAGGTTCACCTCACGAGGAGAGCCGTCTGTGGCAGGTTGAAGGCGAGCGATACTGGTCATTTCCCTGAGGGCAAGCGAAGCCCTTTGTTCCCCCAACGGTTGTTGCGAGAGCTGAAAAAGCTTTGCTATACGGGCGGCTGGCGACGGCGAGTACTGTTGCAGAAGGTATGATTTGAGGTCGTCATACGCTATTGGGGTGTCTCCTTGTTCACAAAGCCAGTCGGATATTTCTGGGAAGGTGTCCTCGGGTATCGCCGCGAGAACATAATCCGCTTTGGTGGTTGAGCGAGTCACGCCCCTGATACGAAACTGGACTTCTGCGCGCTGAAACCAAGCAAACGCCTCTCCGCTGGCAAACGATGAAAGTTTGAATGGAGAGGCCGTAGCGCCAACTGCCGTAGAGTCCGTCATAGTACCAACGATGGAGGGGCGAGGGGGTGGGGGTGCAAGGCGGTGGAAGCGAGTCGACTTCCGGGGTCACCAATGTGACGGGCCGAGAGAGGAGTTGTGAAATCGAAGGCAGATTGGAAACGACTGAGTTATCTTGTTGTGGAACACTCTCCTTATATACAAAACCTCAAGGCAACAGGACATGACAAGTTCACAAGACAGACAAAATCACAGAGGAAAAACCAGACTTGAATTTTCATGTTCGTTTTAGTGCGAGGGAAAAGCGAAGATACAACCATAATATATACAAAAGGAATTATGTACAATTGTGTGAAACACGGTTGGTACAAGACGCTCTTTGACCTCTATTTTTAGGTGCCTTATTTATAGTATTAGGGTTTTTTTTTACCTCGATTTTGAAGTGCATTACTTCTAGCATTAGAGGCTCCTTGACCTATCTTTTCAGGTGCCTTATTTATAGCATTAGGAGCTTTTTGACCTCTATTTATAGGAGCTTTTTGACCTCTATTTTTAGGAGCTTTATATATAGCATTAGGCCCTTTTTTACCACGATTTTGAGGTGCATTACTTCCAATATTAGAGGCTCTTTGACCTCTATTTTTAAGTGCCTTATTTATAGCATTAGGGGCTTTTGACCTCTATCTTTAGGTGCCTTATTTATAGCATTAGGGGCTTTTTGACCAAGATTTTGAGGTGCTTTACTTATAGAATTAGAGACTCTTTGACCTCTATTTTTAGGTACCGTATTTATAGCATTAGGGGCTTCTTCATCTCGATTTTGTGGTGCATTACTTGTGGCATTAGAGGCAGTTTGACCTCTATTTTTAGGTGCCTTATATATAGCATTAGGGGCTTTTTTACCTTGAGTTTGAGGTGCATTACTTGTAGCATTAGAGGCTATTTTACCTCCCGTCTTAGGTGTCTTATTTATAGCATTAGGGGCTTTTTGACCACTATTTTGAAGTGTATTACTTCTGGCATTAGAGGCTCTTTGACATCTATTTTTAGGTGCCTTATTTATAGTATTAGCGTTTTTTTTTACCTCGATTTTGAGGTGCATTACCTCTAGTATTAGGAGCTCTTTAATCTTTCTTATTAGGTGCCTTATTATAGCACTAGGGGCTTTTTTACCTCGATTTTGAGGTGCGTTTCTTTTAGCATTAGAGGCTCTTTGACCTCTCTTTTTAGGTGCCTTATTAATAACATTAGGGGATTTTGAACCTTGATTTTGAGTTTCATTACTTGTAGTATTAGAGGCTCTTTGACCTCTATTTTTAGGTGCCCTATTTATAGCATTATGGGCTTTTTTACCTCGATTTTGAGGTGATCTTTCACCTTTATTTTTATGTGCCTTATTTATAGTATTAGGGGCTTCTGACCTCTATTTTTAGGAGCCTTATATAAAGCATTAGGGGCTTTTGACATCGATTTTGAGGTGCTTTACTTCTAACATTAGAGGCTCTTTGACCTTTATTTTTTGATGCCCTATTTATAGCATTAGCAGCTTTTTTACCTGTATTTTGAGGTGCCTTATTTCTAGCATTAGGGTTTTTTTACCTCTATTTTGAGATGCCTTATTTATAGCATTAAGGGGATTTTACCTCTTTTATGAGGTACCTTATTTCTTGCATGAGGGGCATTTTTACCTCTATTTCACGGTGATTTGCCGCTAGCATTAAAGGCTATTTTACGTGTTCGTTTCAAGGCTCTTCGTTGCTGTTTTCTTCTGTCTGTTCTTGTTTTTCAAAATCTTTAGTTTTTCGGTTTCCTTTAATATTTCATCTTTCACTTTCCTTAGTTTGCTAATTTCCTTCGAGATTTCATCGTATTCTTTCTTAGTTCGTCAGCTTCCTTGTAGATTTCATTTCAAGAGAGATTTCAGTGGCTTGTGTCCTCAGTTCATCATATTCCTCAGAGAAATCCATGGCATCCCTGTCTTTGTCCATCAAGGCGATGAGTAAAGACAGAAATGCAATGAATTTCCGCCGCATACGTCATCACGCTAAATAAAACGACGAGCAACAGAATATATTTACCAATACGATCTGGATATGACCTTTCTTCAATGTCGAATTTTAGGACTATCCTGTTGAAGAACCACACGTCGCTCACCGTTTAGTTGAACCATTCTGTCTCCGTACTTATTTCCTTATTTCCAATAGTCTCCTATTATAGGACATCGTCGCAAAAGCCCAAGCAAAGGATCATTCAAGGCACGTACATTATGTTTTCAAAGCTCGACAACTTCTGCAGCAACCACCAAAACCAGCTGTGGAGGAAGGTGTTCCGAAGAGCCTCCTATAGATCCTGTAGTTGTAATACACAATTCTCACAGTCAGCTCCCTCTTCCAAAAATAGCCATTATCAATGTCCACTGCGTTGCATGCTTAGTTTAAATATATATATATATATATATATATATATATATATATATATATATATATATATATATATATATATATATATATATATATATATATATATATATATATATATATATATATATATATATATATGTATATATATATATATATATATATATATATATATATATATATATATATATATATATATATATATATATATATATATATATATATATATATATATATATATATATATATATATATATATATATATATATAGAGGGGGCTAGCGTTCGATCCCAAGTATGAGGTAGAAATTTATTTCTATTTGAACACGATGTTGTGTTCATATTTATCCATATTGACTCATTAGGGGTAATTTGAATGAATTACTACCAATTGTGTCACGTGGTGGGCCGGGAAATCGGGTAAAACTCGCTGGTAAGAGACTGATGTCTCGCCAGGTAAATCCTCGGACAGCTATGTAGCGTCAGGTTCCGATTTCCTTTATGGCCTCTCGTGGCATGGTTGGTTTCGACCTGGCCTTTCATTAGAATGGGCTAGCATTCGATCCCATGTATGAGGTAGAAGTTTATTTCTATTTGAACACTATGTTGTGTTGATATTCATCCATATTGACTTATTAGGGCTAATTTGAATAAATTACTACCAATTTTGTAACGTGGTTGGCCGGGAAATCGGATAAAACTTGCTGGTAAGAGACTGATGTCTCGCCAGGTAAATCCTCGGACAGCTAGGTAGCGTCAGGTTCCGATCTCCTTTATGGCCTCTCGTGGCATGATTGGTTTCGACCTGGCCTTTCATTAGAAGGGGCTAACGTTCAATCCCAAGTATGAGGTAGAAATTTATTTCTATTTGAACACGATATTGTGTTGATATTTATCCATATTGACTCATTAGGGGTAATTTGAATGAATTACTACCAATTGTGTCACGTGGTGGGCCGGGAAATCGGGTAAAACTCGCTGGTAAGAGACTGATGTCTCGCCAGGTAAATCCTCGGACAGCTATGTAGCGTTAGGTTCCGATTTCCTTTATGGCCTCTCGTGGCATGGTTGGTTTCGACCTGGCCTTTCATTAGAAGGGGCTAGCGTTCGATCCCCAGTATGAGGTAGAAATTTATTTCTATTTGAACACGATGTTGTGTTGATATTTATCCATATTGACTCATTAGGGGTAATTTGAATGAATTACTACCAATTTTGTCACGTGGTGGGCCGGGAAATCGGGTAAAACTCGCTGGTAAGAGACTGATGTCTCGCCAGGTAAATCCTCGGACAGCTAGGTAGCGTCAGGTTCCGATTTCCTTTATGGCCTCTCGTGGAATGGTTGGTTTCGACCTGGCCTTTCATTAGAAGGGGCTAGCGTTCGATCCCAAGTATGAGGTAGAAATTTATTTCTATTTGAACACGATGTTGTGTTGATATATATATATATATATATATATATATATATATATATATATATATATATATATATATATATATATATATATATATATATATATATATATATATATATATATATATATATATATATACAGTACGCGCGGAAAACGAAGCTGGTTTTGTAAAACCAGCTTCCATTTTAGCGCTTTTTGACACAACCCTCTAAATCCGTTCCGGGTGAGAGATAAGTTGAGCAGGCGCTAGGAAGTATCGTACTAGATGGCAACCGCCTTTGGAAACTATAGTCAACCCTCCTGTTACTCTCAGGCAGTCACGGAAGTCGGATGTTCGTGATTTTTGCTCCGCATCTTGCCGCGTTTTTGTGTTGCATTCGTTGTGTTTTGAGTGTTGTAGTGGTTGAGTATGAGCTCAAGAAAAGTTATTGGTAGAGAGGAAATATCCTCTATCATTGATTTACATAAAGCAGGTGTTAGTGTTAGAAATATTATGAAACAGAAGGGGTTATCGGAGCGAACAGTGTATCGGTGGATTAACAGGTACAAGGAAGGACCGCCTGACGCCCTGCCTACCCCAAACCCCGGTGTGGGAGGCCTAGAAAGATTAAGCCTGCTACCCTAAGGCTGATCCATCGGCAGTTAAAGAAAGACCCATCCCTCACAGCACGTGAAATCAAAGACAAAAACATTCGGGTGCTTGGTGAGGTCTCTTTACGAACCGTACAGGAACGTATACACGACGACCTCCTTTTCGTTCCTACAAGGCGCGCAAGAAGCCGCTTTTAACTGTGGCACAGAAACAAAAGAGAGTTGCTTTTGCCAAGAAATATTCAGTTTGGGAGCCTGCTAAGTGGAGGGAAGTCTTATGGACAGATGAGGCCACGTTTTCGGTGACAGGGAGTGGTGCCAAGAGAGTCTATAGGCCCTCAGGGTCGGATCCCCACCTCCCCCAGTACACTTCCAAGACTGTTAAACACCCCGCCAGTGTTATGGTATGGGGTTCATTTGGATATAATGGTGTTGGCGAGTTGTTTTTTTTTGCCTAAAAATAATTATATGAATCAATATAATTATTTTGAGTTACTTTGCGACCATTTGGAGGGTTCCTTTGACAAAAGTGACACCAGTTTTTTCATGCAAGACGGTGCCCCCTGCCACACAGCCAAATCTGTAATAAATTGGCTAAAGGATTGTGAAGTGCCTTTTTTTCCTGATTGGCCAGGATCTTCCCCAGATCTCAATCCTATTGAGAACCTGTGGAGCGTCATCAAGAGGAAGCTGCAGAGCAAGGATACCTCTTCACTCCCCAAACTCGAAGCAGCCATTAGGGAGGTTTGGGAGGGATTGGAGCCAGAAACACTCCACAACCTTGTTGATAGCGTTCCCCGTCGCCTCAAGGACGTTATCAAAAGGAAAGGGAACACAACCAAGTATTAAATCTAATAAGTGTTTCTATTAATGTTTTTTTCATAACTAATCACAAAAAATTTTTCTTTTTTCAGTGTCCCCACTTATCTTTCCGCACGTACTGTATATATATATATATATATATATATATATATATATATATATATATATATATATATATATATATATATATATATATATA
>NC_090748.1:33049040-33051540 GCF_036898095.1 Palaemon carinicauda
ATATAACTGGCAATACTAGGATTATCAGCAATGCCCTGGACATTAAAGACTAAGGATCCTGGATGGCGGGTTCATATTGCAGGAAAAGGCAAATTTTAATACTACATAAAACGCCCTCTCGGAACGTGTTTCAGTCGATTCTTTCATACGCTTCTTGATAGGTTTACTATTAGTAAATATTCAGTAAAATCTTGGAATTTTTTCTACTTTGTTTTGAAAAGTTCAGCTGCAAAATTGAGGCCACTAAGACTGTTAGAATCTT
This sequence comes from Palaemon carinicauda, assembly GCF_036898095.1. Lineage (NCBI taxonomy): Eukaryota > Metazoa > Arthropoda > Malacostraca > Decapoda > Palaemonidae > Palaemon > Palaemon carinicauda. The sequence goes on from NC_090748.1 coordinate 33,049,303, forward strand.
CAATGAAACCTAAAGAACACAGTGTTGTCTCTTATGAATGGGGATCAAACTAGAGTCAGCCTGTAGTTGCCGTTCAGTGTACACCCTTCACTAGTATTTTCTTTTTTATTGTAAATTGGTTAAACAGTGTTTCCAAGAAGGCAGGTAAGAGAGGCCAAGCAAACAAAGATATTGGATAGAATCTTCGAAAGTATGAGAGAAGCATGATATCACCAATTTTGTGGTGGTGTACAATATGTCAAAAAAAAAAAACATTAATTTCTGACTACTGGAAAAAGTCAATTAATCAGCTGATATCACAAAGAACGTAAAATCTTTATTAAAAAAGAAAAAAAAATAATGTAAATTAGAAAAAATTAAAACATCTTCATTGGTCATGATTAACGAACAGCAACTAGACAGTGATAGTGTTCCTGGGTCTGTAATTTATCAAAAGTAAAAAAAAATATTCCATTCTCATCTTATAAAAGACCTGACAGGAACAGAGGATAGTAGTGATTACTTTAAGAAGACAATTGGCGTACATAATGGAGTGAGGCATAGGAAGACCTAGTTCTAATAAAGATGCATCTGCTAAATTGGTTATTAGATTCATAGAATTGAAGAGGATGGCCGTTTTTTATCCTAAATCAGTTTATGGTGATGAGACATATCTGTTTTAAGAAGAAAATACCAAGAAGGCCTATGAGACAAGAGAGGAGAAAAAATAGCCAAGAGACAAGCCAAGGCATGAAAGCCTAACAGGTTATATTTTATCATAACGTGAATGGGTATTCAAAAACCAAAACTCTAATAATTTACCAATCAAAAAATCACTGAGTTTTAACTATACAATAATGTGCAAATCGTCCTTTAAATGCATCGTGGATGATGTTGACCGATATGACTTGCAAGAAAAACAATGTGTTGATTGACCCTTTGGCTAAATTATCAAAAAATAAAAAACAAAATACGACACAATTTGCCCCTGAAGGCCCCTCCAGGTTAATAATCCAGGCTTGGTAGAATTTTCTTTGCATGCTTATAACTTAATGTCTTGGAGTTTTTACCCCTCTTTTTCAGTCCTCATGCCAGTAAGTTATTTGAAATTACAAGAAGATTTATACGTTAGCACTGTCACAGTTGACCTTTAGAGTGATATCTCTCGCTATGTTATCCCTTATTTAGTTCTCCTTATCCATCAATGGGAAGGTCTCATAGACAAAACCTGGTCAGAGGTCTCTTACAGTATTATGAACTCTGTCTGTAAAAATTTTTGGTTAAAATGGAAATTTGAACGGGCTTCAGATGCATTGGACTAGTTTTGATGACATTGTGGAGGATATTGTCTCTAGGAATGGGTCCTGAGGGCAGTGATGATATAGAAAAGTTAACAGAGAGGCATAATAAAGATCTTAGCGACCAAAGGAAAATGTAGGCACTATTATCATCTAAGGTGAAGGAATAGAGGACACACCTGGCTCATTGGTTAAGGAACTACTGTAATTGGTGAAGGTATACAGTGTTTTCTTTTTTCAAGAAACTAACACCATAACAAAATTGTAACTAACAACACTAAGGACTCTGCATTAATAAAGAAAGAACATGATTTTTTTTTTAAACAATTAAGGACAAGGTAAGATAAGATATAACTTGACTGCTTCTTTGTGAGAATCCAGTCATGTAAGTAACAATCAGAGACGATTGAAGAAAAAAAATGGACATAGAAAGAGAATCAAACCCAAATTGTTACTTCACATCTCACTACCATCCATAAAGGTCATCAAGTAATTTTTTGTACGTTAAGACCCAACTAAAATTTGTTTGTTTTGATTGTTCTTTTTCATCATTAAATTGTATCATGGCCTAGCATATAAAAATAATTATGGCACATAATGACTATAATTGTATTGGGACCATAAAAAAATTAAATCAATACCATTATCCCATTATGGAAAACCTCGTTTGGAGTACTGCATGTTTAGTATAAGACACCTTTCTTGGATGAGTTCAGGACGTACTACTGTATTACATAAGGAAAGTATAATAGATACGAGAGAAATAAAGATAAGATATTTACATCTTAATCAAACAATATATACATTCTACGCATAAACTACAAGAAAGGATAATACCTTAAGATGTTGGATCAAAATCTTGAACTGGCATTCCTTACAAATCAGAATAATAAGTATAGTCATCAACTGAAGTATTGAGCATCCTTGATTGGGAGTATTTAGTCAGATATAAAGAAATTAG
>NC_090748.1:33071540-33074040 GCF_036898095.1 Palaemon carinicauda
CAAGCATTTTAGAAGTTCTGAACGGCTGCTACCTTCTCCGGGTGGTGATGGACTTCTTCATTAGTGATGCAGTGCCCTATGAACGATATAGTGTTGGCACCAAAGGTACATTTGTCATACCAGATTACAAGTCGATTCTCTTGTAGACAATTGAGAAAAATGCATAGATGACAAAGGTATTCCTCTTTGGAGAGAGAGAACGGATGTATGTTGTCCAATTGAAATACACATTAGAGGAGGTCCCCTATGATGCCATCCATGAGCGGTTGAAAAGTGTTGCCAGCATTACCAAGGCCAAAACGTGAGTGATTGAAGGTGGTTGCACCAAACGGGGTGGTGATGGCAGTCTTGGGGATCTCTTCTGTACTCTGTGTTCAAGTGAACCTGATAATTCCTTTCAGGATGTCGAGCATAGATAAAACATTCACTTTGTGCAAAGAGGAGTTTACGTCAGTGATTTTTGGGAGGGGTAAGTTATTGAGTTCTGTCTTCATGTTCAGGCATCTGTAGTGCCCACATGGATTCAGAGTGCCATCTTTCTTCAGGGTGATGTTTAAGAGGGATGACAATGGAATTCAGAAAAATATCCCATATCTTCAGTTTCAGCAAACGTTTGTTTAGCGGCTACAAAAATAACCGGTGCAAGACATTTGAATCTGGCGGGTAGTGGGGGCTCAATCACCTTGATAAGGTGATAAATACCATGTTTCGCGGGAACCATAGGCTTTTGACAAAGTTCTGTATAGATAACTTTTAAGTCCAAAGTGAGGAGGAGGTGGTAGGCATCAGTGGGTGCGCTGTTGGTCGGAGGGGGCTAGTTGGAGAGTCCTTGAAAAGTATGAGTATACGTTGATTATCTGACAGTGAGCTAAATTGGCCAAGAGGTGGAAATGGGAGAAGAAATCGGCACATAGTGTATAGTGTTGGCAATGTGACATCAGCAACAGAAAGTTCCAAATTATTTGGAGCTTCTTAACGATAATGAGAGTTTTTTACAGCTGTTGGTGGGTATCATAGATCCATCACTAGCTACCAAGCAGATGTCGGCAGGCTTAAAAAGACTTTGTCATTTTGTGGAGAGTAGCCTTGGCAGAATAGAACGGCAAGCACCAGTATCTACAAAAATTTGCACACCCTTGCCTGCAGCATGTAAAAAGAAAAGATTAGTTGCAAGGGAGGACATCGTCGCAAGCGATTACCTTTTAAGAGGTTTTTTGGCCACTAATAAGTCTTTTCACATTTCTTCGCGGCAGCATGAAATTTGAAGTGGTAGTAGCATAATTGCAGCCGATGACCGTCAGTAAGTGGCTGGAGAGGTCATTGGTTTGAGCATAAATTAGGTCTAATTTAATTAATAAGTGGGCGGCTTTGTCAATACTTTGGCACATCATGGTGTGGGCGTCTGTGTTCCACTGCATTCATATCAAGTGCAGTTGATGTTGAATAGTCCAATTTGTCAGAAGTTGAGGCGTTGATGTAGGTATATAAGGTTTAGAGGCTGTCCACAAGGGAATTTACTTTGGTCTTCAGGTCCATCATGGGAAAATATCAACACCAGGGATAGCAGCACGTACAGATTCGTGTATGTACCATACCCAAAGGGCAAAAAATAGACTCATATCATGAGTAGAGCCGTCTGCGACAGGTTGTAGACGAGCGATGCCAGTTATTTCTCTGATGGAAAGCTAAGCATTTTGGTCCCTCAATGGTTGTTGAGAGAGGTAAAAACGTTTTACTATGTTGGCGGCGGATGATAGCGACTATTGTGTAAGGATGTATGATTTAGGGCAACATACAACAATGGTGTGTGTCCTTGATCGCACTGCTAATTGGATATTTAAGGGAAAGTGCTTTGTTGCCTGACTACGCCGCACCCTTAATAGGAAACTGGACTTCAGCATGCTGTAACAAGGTGAACGCTTCTCTGCTGGCGACAGACGGTACTTTCTATGATGTTATGTTGATAGAAGAGTCAGGGTCAGATGGAGACATCATCAAACAATAAGTCACAGCAATGATGGGGAAAGGTGAATGGGAATTGCACACTTTGCTGGTCACCAGTGTTCAAGCGTGCAGTTAGGTGATAACTGACAGACTACATAAATGCATCTAAAATTATTTCATCGGACAGAGAGTTTTTATCACGATATTTTCAGTGCAAGCAGTCCACAAAAATTCTAAAAGATCGATAAAAGCACATACAAAAAATAACGGGTTATCTGTGCGAGGGGAGAGTGATAACAACGACATGAAAAAACAGTAGTACCGTTAGTGTACGAGCGTGTGATACACGTGCGGCACAGGGTCTTATTTAACCTTCTGAACTATGCAATGGATGAGTAGTCACTCTTTTATTTGCCACTTCAAACTGTGTGAACACATTAGGTTATTACTATTTTGAGATTGAAGAAGAAAGAAAAGTGTGTGTGATGCAAAAGGAATATCAATACAAGATACGAAATACAATATTTCACTCACCCCTAAATAAGCTAATATAAGA
>NC_090748.1:33076540-33079040 GCF_036898095.1 Palaemon carinicauda
ATATTAAATAACGATACAAAGTATTTTGAGGGTCTGTATCGGTTGTCATGAGTACTACGTAGCGTAAATTTGACCGTACGCTACTTTTTTAATCTCTGTTAATGGATCGACGTTTATCTAAACATTCTAAAGAAAATATACTACTATGGCAAAAATGTTCTTGAAAATAATATATTTCCTTTTAAATTATAGAAGTAAAATACTTTTGTTTGTTAAGTTAGTATTTTCTTTTCATTTCTTGGGAGAAACAATGAAAATTAATTTACATATTTCGCAAGTCATTCTTCGTAGAGATTACTCTACGTCACGTGACTTGTGACATCATGTATCTGGCGGAAGTGCGCTGACAAACCGAATGATTTCCTTTCATTCTTACCGATTAATCTTATTACAGCATTCCCATCATCGAAACACCCAGTAACGATATCAAGTGTTTTAGTGGTCTGTATCATTAGTTATAATATTAGTACAACTTACCGTAAATTTAAGAAAAAAAAGTCTGACGACGTCATATTTCTGGCGGAAGGCGAGAGGCAAATCAGGGGATTTCCTTCCGATGCGTGACTATTCCCGTAATCGAAACATCGAGTAATGATGTATAGAATTTTTTAATAATTTAAAAAAAAAAAAATATGAAGATACAACTGAATTAAAAACAAAATACAGAGAGAGAGAGAGAGAGAGAGAGAGAGAGAGAGAGAGAGAGGAGAGAGAGAGAGAGAGAGAGAGAGAGAGAGAGAGCGTATTCCTTTTATAACTAATAATAAGGTCTATAAACGAATTGTATGGAAAATGTGATGTAATATGCATTATGAAGAAATTTCGAATGTCAAGAAAATTATATAAATCAGTGTTATTCGCACTATATATATATATATATATATATATATATATATATATATATATATATATATATATATATATATATATATATATATATATATATATATATATGCTCATAATAGAAATACGGCAGCGTGACCTTGAGATCAGCTGATGCCAACCGAAAGTAAATTAAAAGTATTTGTAGATTGTTGATATGCTCAAGAAATTGAAAATTAAAATATAAACGTTCTTTAATAGACCACAATTAAACAGTAATGTCTAATGAAATATAAAGGCTTAATATTGAACTAGAATACTGTATGAAGCTATATAAATGAACTACCCATATGCGATTGCGAAAGCGAGCACACACACACACACACACACACACACACACAGAAAGAGCTACAACGATTTCGCATTATACCTAATGATTAGAGTTAGACAAACTGTATGGAAACTGATTTCCTGTAACACATTGGTGTTGATGTAATATTCATCATGAAGATATTTCTAATAAGTTAAGAAATGATAAAAAAAAATATGCCATATGTATGTACGCCATATTTTGATACGGTAGGTAGCGGCACTTTCAGATCAGCTGATCATAGCCAAAGGTAAACAAAATTTTCAGTACTCGATTGTGAAATGCTTCCAAAATTGATGAATAGAATACTATAATGCATTTATAGAGCATATGATATCCTATGAAACAAGAAAATGGAATAATGATAGACAGTAAGAAAATATTGACAAAATATGATCCAGATAATTGTCGAATCTTAACATATCAAAATAAATCTACGGAAACTTCACTTTCCCAATTCGACATACAACCAACTCGACTTACGACTAATGTCTCGGTCCCTATCTCGGTCGTAAGTCGAGGGATACCTGTGCATATATATATATATATATATATATATATATATATATATATATATATATATATATATATATATATATATATATATATATATATATATATATATATATATATATATATATATATATATATATATATATATATTATATATAAGTATGTATATATATATATATATATATATATATATATATATGTATATATATATATATATATATATATATATATATATGCATACATATATATATTTATATATAAGTATGTATATATATATATATATATATATATATATATATATATATATATATATATATATATATATATATATATATATATATATATATATATATGCTGTTCCTTTTAAATTAATAATTTCCTAATCGTTCAAGCAGTGCTCTTCCCATAATCTACGTCATGTCTTCATGTTCAAAGTAAAAATTACTTATGTAAGAATGAAAATATGCACTTACCTTGCTCCATTTTACATCCTTTGACATCAGCTTTTACTATTGATATATTGTTTCAATATAGGTTTCATTAAGTTACAAGGTTACCTTTCAGAGTAAATTAACTGAGAACATCACTTTTTTGTTTTTAATGAGCAGGGAAAAAAACATTACTACATATTTTATGAATAAAAAAAAATTAGCTATACAATATAGTTTCCTACACCAATTTCCTTTTTGATTGGGTTTCACTGGTTGTTACTATCCCCTAATCTACATAACGGGTAATGTTACAACTCCCTCCCGTGCTATTTGGAGATGTTTAAAACACAAAAATATCTATTCC
>NC_090748.1:33084040-33091540 GCF_036898095.1 Palaemon carinicauda
ATATATATATATATATATATATATATTTATATATATATATATATATATATATATATATATATATATATATATATATATATATATATATATATATATATATATGTATATGTATGAAATATATATATATATATATATATATATATATATATATATATATATATATATATATATATATATATATATATGTAATAATCATATATTACATGTTTAAAACACATGACGTAATAGGTCATTGTGGAAGTAGAAGCTAGTATGAGAAGTGCTGTTGTCAGATCATAGCAGGATGCGAATACCAGATCTCAGGAATGTAACATTTTTATGAAGAATAAACACAAATAAGAATCGTGAGAAAGAGTTTTGTCGCCACTGGATGCAGGTGTCTTCCTATACTAATGTTTAGTTTACATTTTGTGTTTAAATGCTGAGATAACTGACTATAAGATATCTGTGATATCGATATTTCAGCCAGTTATTACTAAGACATCAGACGGAATGGTCATCCGACCAAACCAGCTATAATCCTGTGATGGAGATGTTAACACTATTGTTTTGAAAGAATAAACCATTTTAAAGTTAACTTACTTGACTTTACTTGAAGATGTAATATACCAACTAACATACTTAATGTGTGTTAGCAACAGTAGCACACTAATAAATGGTGGCAGCGATAAAACTCAAGAACCAGCGAATAAAACTCTAAGAATCAGAGAAAGATCTTCAAGAACCAGCGAATAAAACTCTAAGAATTAGAGAAAGATCTTCAAGAACCAGTGAATAAAACTCTAAAAACCAGAGAACGATCTTCAAGAAATCAATAGTAATGAATCTACAATTTTGACTAAGTATCATAGTCCATCGAAGAAAGGAAACATTTAATGAATGTTATACATACAAACTGATAAACTGGATCTTCAATCAACATCCTAAGAAAACCAAGGACTGACGTTCAACGCTTACCAAACATATCCAGGAAGCACTACATTGAACGGAAATCCGATCGAAAACATTCACCCATACATCAAGAGAGAGAGAGGAAATCGGACCGAAAACATTCACCCAAACATCAAGAGAGAGAGAGGAAATGATGACATCACACAACGCCATATAAGCTAAGTACATTTTCTTATTTATTTCAGTATTGAGCAGTGAGGTGTAGTTACCACGACTCGATAGTCGATTATTACTGGGGTGAGTTGTTTGCTAATCTTCTATTTCATTTCATTAAAGGAAACTGTGTTCAACTCCGAATTCTCATCTAGAATTTTTTTTTTCTCTTTGTGCTAATTCCGTTTTCTTTCAGAAATTCTCGGGAAATATCTTTGTGTTCCGTTTTCTTTCAGAAATTCTCGGGAAATATCTTTGTGTTCCGTTTTCTTTTAGAAATTCTCGGGAAACATCTTTGTATTAGTATCATTGTTTTGGGGAATTTTGTTATAATCTTTATCATTTGGTGTTTATGCGTTTACGCAGTGGACGTCTGTATTCATATAGATATTTTGATAGAATTGCAAGGGGTCGAAGAGATAGGAAAAGAAATACCGTAAGGATGACGCCCCCTGTGAGCCCAGGCCCTGGACCGAGTAACGCAAAAGCAGGACAGGTTAACCCCCTCCCGATTGTGACACTTGTAAATGCTCGATCAGCAATCCTTCCTTTTCAGGGTCGGGTTAATGGGTTCTTGCCTCAAAATGTGGAGTCATGGATTTCATCCGTCGATGACCATTTAAATGCCAAACAAATCGTAGACCCTTTTGTACAATTACAAGAAGCTAAAAGTTTTATAGATTTTTCTAAAGGAGATGCGAGTGCTTATTTAAGAGGTGTTTCATTTCAAGAAGCAGTTACCTGGGATGATTTCAAAGTTAGGTTACGCACGGTCTATGGGGGTGAAGAAGCCTTGGATGTAATATTAACATTAAGAAATACACTCAATCAAGCCACTATGACTCGGCTTAATGTTATTGAGAGAGCAGCTCTCATAGCTGATAGGCTTAATGAATATCAATATATTTTAGGTAATTCCACTTGGGTTACTAGAGATAACTTCTCCGTGAAAGATTTCTTATGATTAATGTATTTAACTTGCATGACACTTATGTTGCCTGAAGCTTTAGTGCGGTGTTTTGATAAAAAGTTAACGCCTGCAAGTACGGAATTGGATGTATATAAACAGATAAAGAAACACATGTCTAAGTGTCCTGACCTTGATCCCGTGTTAACTCAACTTTTTGCAAAAATTGAAACAAAGCCACAACAAGTAAATGTAGTTAATAATAGTCAAGTTGCGGGAATGACGTGTTATAATTGCAAACGTCAAGGTCACTTGATTGCGGACTGCAGAACAAAATTCTGTTCGATACATAATAGTTCGACTCATTCATATAGTCAGTGCTACTCGCGTATGCACAACAGAATCCTAGAAATACACAGTCAATTCCACAGTCAGTTCTATATGGAAATAAAAAGAAAAATCCTCATTTTAATAAGAAGAAACAGCCAAACGTCAATGTAGTTCAGAATCCCAAACAAACAAACAGTTCTTCGAATAACGCTGAGCCTGGATCGTCAAACCAGACCTCGCAAGGTCAGACTAATTTTCAGAATTTGCAGAGCAAAGCAAATACCACATAATTAACTCCAGTGGGGAAGAGAGTGATGTTGGGTCAAGGTCATTCATGTCAACATCAGTAGTATTGAATAATCAATTTAATGTTTTATCAGGTCATTATGAGGCAATAGATTTTCCTATGAAACACACGGCCGAATTAAGTAAATCAGTGCATGCTCCCGTAGATTTGCAACGAATTCATACAAAAATAAGCCAAAATGAGTTACGACTACCATTATATGCTGTAAATTTAGAACACCGATCATTTACATTATTTTTTGACTCTGGTAGTCCACGTAATATCATGGATTTGAGGACACATCATTTGTTTTTTTCGAATTTTCAGATAAAAAAATCCCGAGTGAGACTCTCGGGTATAGGAAATAATGAATTAAATATAATAGGCGTAACTCATGTTCAGTTCACGGTCGGTAAGCGCACGTTTGCCAATACATTTGTTGTTGTACAAAACATTGATATGTATCCAGCTGTAATTATAGGATACCCATCTATGGGAAATCAAAACATTATCTTAGCCCCTGCCAAGCATGGCTTGTATATCAAAAGAAAATTCTATAAGTTTTCTAATACCTTAAAATCAGTTTTGGATAAAAAGGAGACGACAAATGTAACCGTAACGTACGTTGAAGAACCAATAACTCGTCTCACTAATAAAAAAATAATATACGCGACCCAGCAGAATTATCTTTCACCCGTAATATCATCTTGCACGTAATCTATCGAGCCAAACGTACCTTCGAATTTAATAGTGCAAGTAAAGAAAACATTACCAGGATCTGAAATATTAATCCTTTCCGACACTTTGAAAACTAACGGATTGTCTGTCACACAAGCTATTTATACAGTAGGCTCACATCAACAATGTAATATTGAAGTCTGTAATAATTTAAATACCAATGTAGTAATTCACAAAAATCACGCTCAATCAGTTGCGGATGAATCCCTTTTGCAATCTATTAAAAATAAAATCAATAAAGACATTCAAGACGAAGAAATTCAGCAGAAAATTTTTGGACTTTTAACTAAATATCATGAAGTTTTTTCCACTACGGATGGATCCTTAGGAAAAACAGATGTGATCGAGCATCACATAAGGTTAAAGGACAAGCAGAAAATTATCTATGTACCCTCGTACAGACTCCCTATGAAATTCCAGAATGAAATAAATGATGAAGTAGGTAAAATGCAAGAAGAAGGAGTCATTAGGAAATCAAACAGCCCTTATAATTTTCCATTAATAGTTGTACCGAAAAAAGATCGAACATGGCGTATCTGCGTAGACTTCCGTCGTCTAAACAACGAGACGATCCCTGATCGATTCCCAGTGCCATGTACTGACGATATTTTGTCTTTGTTAGGTCAGAATAAATATTTTACCAGTTTGAACTTACTTAAAGGCTTTCACCAGATATCATTAGAAGAAGATAGTATCCCATACACAGCATTCAGCACAGCCAGGGGACATTATGAATTTTTACGGATGCCTTTTGGTTTACGTTGTGCTCCCATAACATTTACAAGAATGATTAACAGAGTGTTTGGAGACTTGCTAGGGGATATATTGAATGCCTATATGGACGACCTTGTAATCTTTTCCAACACCTTAAAAGAACATCTACGTAAATTAGAACTAGTACTACAAAGACTAAGACAACATAACTTAAGGGTAAAGATTAGTAAGTGTGAATTTTTCAAAACAGAATTAATATATTTGGGTTTTATGGTGTCTAGCCAAGGTCTTAAATTAGTCCATGATAAGGTGTCGGCTATCTGTCACTTTCCCATACCTACTAATGTCAAGGGAATACAGCAATTTCTGGGTTGTAGTGGATATTAAAGGCGTTTTATACGCAATTATTCAATAATAGCCGCTCCCTTAACTGATCTTACGAAGAAGGGCGTAGATTTCATATGGTCTGAGCAGCATCAACAGGCGTTTAATACCTTGAAATATGAACTGTGTAGTTCTCCTATCTTGAAATTTCCTGGCTTCGGTAAGGAATTCTTCATTGCAACAGACGCCTCAGACTTAGGAGTAGGTGGGGCATTGCTTCAGCAATATGATAAACAATTTTTCCCGATAGCTTTTTATTCTCAAAAACTGAGAACTTCCGAAAGTAAGTATGCAGTAATAGACAAGGAAGGGCTAGCTATTGTTAATTCACTAGTGCATTTTAAGTTCATAATTTATGGTTATCCCGTTAAGGTTCTTACTGATTATAAACCACTAACTGACTTCTTTAAAGGCTTCAACCACAGCCCCAAACGAACTCGGTGGCATTTGATCATTCAAGACTTTGGGGCGAGAATCGGGTATTTACCAGGGAAAGCATAATCATTGCTGATGCATTATCACGCAACCCCGTGTCATCTTGTACGGAGGCTTTAGCTGAATTAATAGATATATCAACATCCATGCCTATTGTTAAAACGATATCTGAACAAGAAGATTTGGGCTGGAGTGCTGAATTATTACAGACTGAGCAAAGAAAAGATCAGAAATTTGAAAAAATTATAAATGCTTTGAAAGGCAATCATAAGGAAAAGGGATATATAAAGTATAAGCAGCAGAATTATATAATCAAAGACAATATTCTGTGTAGGACCGTGACAAGGAAAACCTGCAATACACCACATGTAACTAACTACCAGGTAGTGGTACCAATCTCACTTATTTCCACTGTCCTGAATTGATTGCATGCAAATCCGTTGCATGGACACCCAGTGTTCTCATTAATCTCACAGAAAGCCAAAACATTGTTTTATTGGCATACGATGCTTACAGATATAAAAAAAACACATAGCTAATTGTCGCACATGTCAGGAAAACAAAGGGCATTCGAAAACACCTGTCAGCCTAGGGGCTTATCCCGTGCCCAATCAACCTTTTGAAAGAATACATTTAGATTTGTTAACAGGATTTTACGAGTCAGACAGAGGAAATAAGCACCTCTTAGTAATTGTAGATTCTTTAACTTGATATACAGAACTAATAGCGCTTAAAACTAAAACTGCGATAGAATGCGCTAGGAAGTTTTACGAGTGTTACATTTGTAAACATGGAATTCCACACATGATAATCTCAGACTCGTGTGGAGAATTTAATAATCACTTTCTTACCTCCTTGTGTGAATTCCTTAGCATAAAGAAAATAAATACCATGATATATCACCCAGAGTCGAATGGGCTAGTGGAAAGAGCAAATAGGAAGGTTTTAAAAATATTAAGAGTAACACTAGGGGGATCAGACCCCAACTGGGATATTGCAATACCTGCGGTACTGAGTACTCTGAATCATTCATATAATATATCAATTAAAATGTCAGCGCACGAAGCATCGTATGGTACCCCAGTTAGAACGCCTTTCCATGTATTAACGCCTACAACTAATCTATCAAATCCTTTAAAAGAATGTATAAATGCAAGCAAAAGTCGTTTTGATATCCTTTGAAAGAATTTAGAAGAATCACAAATCATAATGAAAAGGAATCATGATAAAATAGCGAAGCCAACTAAAACATATACCGTGGGTGATAATGTATACATACCGGTAAATGTACGTAAAGGACTCAATTATAAACTAACACCTAAGTTTGAAGGCCCATTTAACATTTTGGAAACATTAACGGCCAAAAGGTTTAGAGTTCAAAACGTATCCCAACCCACTGATGAGAGAATCGTACCATTGGCTCACATAAGAATTTAAAATAAGAGGGAAAGAAGTGAGGGAGAGATTTTTATTTGTATGTTAAAAGTTTTCTTCTTAATACAGGAGTAATTACATATATTTTTCTCGTTACAAGTTTCCAAGATGAATTTTTTGTTGTTGGGAGTGACATTGTTCGCTCAGACATTTTTCTTTTGTGGGATGAGCTCTAAAACTAAAAGTATAGATTTTAAATATGGCACTATAGTTGAAAGACAAGAAGACGTTTTTATTACATCAAGTAACGTAGTTGTTGAAATGCGAATGCAAGCAATTTTTCTCCCAGAGAAAGACGTCACTAGCTTAAAAAGCGCCATTTCAAGGTTTGCTGTCTCATTAGATGAATTGCATAAAAGAAATTTTCCTTTGAATACAGAGAGTTCTCTTGGATCGACACTAAAAGTTGCAGAGATGCTATCTGAAGACTTGCAAAATAAGACTTACGAGACAGAATTTTTGGCTCGTGACCTTTTCATGTGGACTGTAGGACAAGAAAATATTGAGAAAAGTAACCCGTTTATTTTTGCTGCACTAAACATCTTTGGTTCTATTGCAAGTTTAGGTTTAGGAATTTTCAATCGTCTAAAGATTAGTAATCAAAATAAGAAAATTGAGTTTTTGACTCATGAAGATGAATTGATTATGTCAGAACTAAGGAATCAGTTAGCTTCAATCAATCAAATTATGAGTTTAGTAAATGAACATTCAAGCAATATCAATCAGATTATGGAAGTACAGGATTTGTTGGCATAGTTAATGTATTATGATTCAAAAATAGATCACATACATAACAGAATTGCACATTTCATTGAGAAATCAAAAGATTATGTGGAAGCTATCACGTTAGCGACTAAAGGTGTACTGTCACCCCATTTGTTGCCAATAAAATACTTAAAGTTAATTGTGGAGAACGGACGGGAGATACTAGGCTATATTCCTTTGTTAGACGCATGTAGGTTAGAATTTTATTACAACCTAATTACAGTAAGCGTTGAAAATAACAGGATTATGATTACAATTCCCTTTGATTCTTCTGATGCCTGGCAATCTTACAGGATATCACCATTTCCAACTTTCATGACGAATCACTCAAACCCAGTAATATCCAGTTTGACAGGACACGTATTGATTTCTTCCAGACAAGGAAACATATACGGTTATTAAA
>NC_090748.1:33099040-33106540 GCF_036898095.1 Palaemon carinicauda
CGACGTCGGAATGTTCGCACGTCGCCACACTTCCATAACCTTCTCAGCTGTAGAAGCTGCTGCAACAAGAAGAACCTCCTTCTGGATCTTGGGATGGAACAAAAACACCTGGAGAACCTCGCCTATCGACGGAAGACGATTCCCCGGAAATGACGATGTTGGGGACTTCTTCAGTAGCCATACAACTTCCTTAGATCGTGTTTTTCACGCCATTACGTAAGACCTGGAAATAAAAAATGACAGAATAAGTTTCACACACCTTAGCCTATCTCTCTCTCTCTCTCACGTCTTTCCTGTTTCTTCTCTCTATTACCTATCTTTCACACCCACCTTCCCTCACCTTCACCAAATAAACAAAGTAACACAGAAAAATATTTGTTATTGTAAAATAGAGCTCTTCTAATGCCCCTACAACACTGACTGCTGCAAGCTATGCCAGTGACCACTGCACAACTTCACTCTCTGACTCCCAGCAGAAAACTAAATGAAATGTGCGACCAGTAAAAGACGAGATAGGAACCTGAAAATTTTCCTGTTTAAACCTGTCACGACAGGAAACAAGGGCAACAAGTGCTGGATTGTGTCCGATTCACTTCGTTTTCATGGGACACCATAATATATATACTGTATATACATGTATATATATGAAATATAATATGTATATATATATATATATATATATATATATATATATATATATATATATATATATATATATATATATATATATATATATATATATAGTTCTGGAAATAATAATAAGGTAATATATAGCATTCCTTGTTCAGAGTGTAACTTATTCTCAGTCGGCCAAACATTCAAAAGTATCTCAGTCAGATTAATAACAGCACCAGGTGTCCGTCCTTAGGGGTTCTCTTAATAATGCCTTGGCCTCCCACTGGTTAGGGTCAAGTCACAGAATTGGATGGGCAGAGGCAAATAAAATAATCCATATAAATGACTATTTCCAAAGGAATATTGTTGAATCCTTTTTAATATCCTGTACCAAAGGTAGAAATTTGAATGAAAGCCCAGGTATGTTTTCCGTTAATCCAGGATTTTCCTTTTATCTAAAATCTGACTTTTCCGAATTGCTGAGAAACCGACAGCTGTTGGATCCCGTTCTCGTGTATAAATACGATGTCTTTGTATATGTATTCTCATTGTTGAGTCTGTTGATGTCCTTAATGGATGAAAGTGCTAACTCCAATCAAGGCTTTTCATTTTTCCTTTCGTAGCTATAATACATTTTATATTCATCACGTGTCAGCTTTCGGGATATCTACACACAGACACACATACACACAGACACACAGGCACACAGACAAACACACACACACACACACACACACACACATATATATATATATATATATATATATATATATATATATATATATATATATATATATATATATATATATATACATATATGTATATATATATATATATATATTATATATATATATATATATATATATATATATATATATATATAGGGTGGATAGATATATAGATAGATACATACATGCATAAAGAGAAGGATAGATAAATAGACTACTATTGTCCCCACTTGCAAATCATAACACGCTTTTCAAAAATAATGTACATTTATGCATCTCTTGCCCTCCACTTCGGGTGTTTTTGAAATTTCTTTTCCTTTGTCTAAATATAATGTTAGTCTGTTTAATCCCCTACTACTACTATTGCTTATGGAATAGTGAATTTCAAATCGAATATATTTCCTGTTTTGAACGATAAAATAATCCCCATTTTTAGTTCTTAGAGTTTCACTGGAGAGTGAACGACATCACTTGATTGTTGCATAAAATTTGGCTTCTAAGGAAAATAAATGTTAATAATTTATACCCGCTTCACTCACAATTGACTTATTTCTTGCTGATGAATTTATTGAAAGATTTAAAAGGACCCATACCTTTGGTCTTGGTGATTCCGTTTCTCCTTTTGGAACTCTCTCTCTCTCTCTTTCTCTCTCTCTCTCTCTCTCTCTCTCTCTCTCTCTCTCTCTCTCTCTCTCTCTCTCTCTCTCTCTCTCTCTCTCTCTCTCTATGTCCATACAGGTTTTCTGGATTGAACTGGAATGTAGCTACATCCATATATGATAATTCTGACCTTTTATAATAAAAATTAAAACAGTCCTTTGAGGAAAACTATAAAGCCCATTCGAAAATATGAACATCCAAATATTGCATTATTCGGTAGGGGAACCATAAACTTTTAAGTTTAATATTCATTAACAAGCACTTCTAGCTCCAGCATGAATCTTTTTAATATCAAGATTATCTGAGGAGAATCATAATTACTTGAATTTAAAAAGAAATATATATATTTCCATAAAATACCACATGACTTTTGCTAGCTAAAATCTTGTTTCCACATAAGAGAGGAAAAGTCAGTGGAATACACTGAAATTATATTTTGACAGGTACTTTAGTTCTATATTCAGATTGAACCTGGTATTTATCTGAATATTTTTTTACATATGCAAACGCTCACGCTATTCTTGGTATCTTCCCGACAAAAATTTACGTTTGTTATGTCTATAAAGAAGTTTCAAACTCATCTATTAGCAAATGAGAGAAACCTGACTATTAAGGAATATAATTTATAAATTGTTGGAATATAGGGTCCTAAAATTGGTATTTTTCGAAGGAGTTACATTTGCAGATGAATTCCAGTACTTTAAAGTATATTTTATATGTATAATTTTTCCCCAAATGAATAATGTACTTTTCCATGATAATATGCTAAAAAGAAGATCTAAAAGCCTCTTTTTTCCTTGTATCAATGCAATTAAAAGACATATCTTTTATATTTTTAAAATTATGCTCGCTGGAAAATATTGACAGTAGGGTGGTCTCTGCGCCGAGGATGTGATGACATCACGAGCAAAATAAAGCAGAAATGGGGTTTGTAGAAGATAACGATAGGAATAATAAACATGAAAACAGTCTCCGGCGAAAACTACCAATTTAAAAAAAAAAAAAAAAAATATGGTAGGGTCGTACAAACGTTCAAAGCATCGTTTCACCTTTGCCTTTTTTTTTTCTTTTTCTTTTTTTTTTTTGATTCACAATTTAAGTAAATTTTCTAACAAATCGGACGTTTGGGATAGTAGGTCATGAATCAATATAGGGTGAGAATTCGTGTCTTAATTTTATTGTTTTTTTATTAACAGAACACATCATTCATATGCATATAGTTTACTATCCTATCAAAATACTTATACGATTTTTGAGGGAAATGTTAATTAAGGGAAATTAAAGTGCATACCTGTTTGAATTTCAATTACCAATTTATCCATGGCATCAGTGGCGGCCCAGCTATCATTTAAAGGGGAGTTTTCTCTGATTCCCGCGAAAACGAAGTGAACAAATTGCGCAGGAGGCAAACCTTGTGAGTTGTCTAAATAATATAGAGCAATTCTTTTCACAGGATAGTCAATAATAATTCTTTAATAGGACTTTAAAGCCAAGACACGATTTTACGGACACACGGTAGTTTCCATTTCAATGACTGGATAAAGACATAAGGAGAACTTCCGTATATAAACATGTAAAACCTGCTCGTTAGAAACTTCGGCCAATATCAGAACATTTTATATGAAAAAAAAAATATAATATTGAGTTGATATTTGGATAGTAGTTTTATATTATTTATAAGAATGATTGAGTTTTAACTTCACCACTACTATATTACACAGCTACCTCTGTAGAATAAGAGTTCCTGAATATTTTCCTTTTTCCATAATGCTATGGTTAATGAAATAAGCCTATACTTAAAATCACAAAAAGAGTACAACTTGATATTAACTTGAAAGTACTCTAAACTATCAAAATCCCCCCCCCCCCCCCGAAAAAAAAATCTCTTAGCAACACTGTTTCTAAAACCCAATCTTGTATGAATTCTGGTAAATCCTTACTACTATCGTTTCCAGCGGCCGTGTAATAGTGTTTTTTTAAATAACTCCTAAAATAACTGATGGATTTCCATGACATCAAAGCAGGGAGCCCTTCATACAATGGCCTAATTTTGGGAAATACTGTGCATTGCCAATTACGTTTCATTACCTTTTTTTACTTAAGAGAATGAGGCTAAAGCCAGTCTTAGCCAATCACACATTCGCAAAAGTGATGACGTCCCTCAGTGACGTTGTTATAACGTTTCTTCCCCTGTACCTCCCATCCCCAGAATTGTTAAACGCCTATTTAACTCCATAGATAATTGTCATATGACCCACCCCAAGCAATACGAAATTCTTTGTCAGTAAAAGTTCAGCATACCTGGTAATGTGATTCGTGACTTTAGACTTTACCTAAACACAAGACCAACGTTTTATATATTACCCACTCACTTTCATTGAAGATCAAGAATGAGACTTATGACAGGAGACGAAAGAAGCCATGCTAACCCTACACTTCGCACTTCAAGCAAGTGTTGGTAAAGCAATAGAAATATAGTTTTCTTTAGGTTAAGCCGTAGGACTCATTCTTCCATACAACACAGGTTACTCGATACATCAATTGCCAGGAAGAAAATGACAGAGAGCATTGTTTGATATAATTTATCATATCATTTTCACCAGAGAGTGTAGACTTCTAAAAGATGTTTCATATAAGGGCATTGACATCGGCCATTTGATAAATTTTGAAATCATATATATATATATATATATATATATATATATATATATATATATATATATATATATATATATATATATATATATATATATCTATATATATATCTATATATATATATATATATATATATATATATATATATATATATATATATATATATATATATATATATATATATATATATATATGTCTGTGTGTGTTTGTTCATACATACATAAGATTTATTATAAATCAACCTATAGTTTTATATATCTATTTACGTTATAAGTACCAGTACCTATTTTTGTTACTTAAAAGGTATGTGACAAATATCATTGCGACTTTGTCACTGAAATTATACCAGACTTCAATTAATGAACCAATCAACCTTACTTTGAGAAATCCATTGACATTGTCTACATGCCAAGCTGAAATACTCATATCAAAGTATTCATCAGCTTTGCTTTTCCAAAATAATGTTATCACCAATTGCTGGAAACCATAGATTTATGAGGGATAAAAAAAAAAAAACAAGAAATGGACTCTTACACATTTTACTCATCATCACTGTCAAGGAATTTTTTTTTCTATTTCTACTAATGTTTTTATTTCATATTTTATTTTATTTTTTAGTCGCAAATCTAAAATTTGTAGGAGTCCGAGTAGAATATCTCTCAGTGCGATTCCACACCCCTTTTTAAACCTATTCTATTATGTTTGATAGTTTGTTTTAACCATCTAATCATTATCTACCACCATAAAACATTTTATTGCTCTTCCGGCTCATTTTATATGTGCAGTACACAGTCTTTCCTAACAGGGATTTACTCGGTAGCCTAATAACAATGGGAATGAAGGAAAGAAGGAAAGAAGGAAGGGTGGGGGGGGGGGTTGTAATAGGATAGCCATGGGTGTAAACACCGAAGGAGAGTTGGGGGAACCTCTGCGTCACAGTTACGTGATTAAGTAACATTTCTTCGAAACGCTCTGAAGGAAGGGAAGAAGTTCCTCTTTTTTCTGAGAGTAAACGGGTTAATTAAGCACATCTGTCAATTCATTGTACCACCAAAAATTAGGCCAGTGTTTGAAACATTCATTGTAGTAGTTTCATGGAAATTCATAAGCCGGTTTGTTAGATATTTGGGAAAAACACTTATTACACGGCCTCTGGAAACGATAGTAGGCGAGGGAAATATTCAAATATCTTTTTCACGAAACGGAATTAGTTTCATGAGAAATTGTGTTTATGAGAGAGAGAGAGAGAGAGAGAGAGAGAGAGAGAGAGAGAGAGAGAGAGAGAGAGAGGAGAGAGAGAGAGAGAGAGAGAGAGAGATTTCTGTTTTCCCAGAAGTGATTGGAATAGGTAAGTTGATCAGCCGATGATTATGGCACACCAAATCGACTCTTACGAAATTGAATCAGTTCAATAATCAATTACACGATGGGCTTGAATCCTTATTTTTAAAGTAAACTGTATTTTAACTAAAATATGCATAAGAAATAAACGCTTAAGAGAATTTAAAATGTCACCTACTCTAGAAAATTTCCACCAGCATCCGAACAGAGAAAAGACAAATAGAACCAGCATATCATGTGAAGAATAAGTCTGTAGAGATCAACAGGAGAGCACTTGGACTAGCGTAATTTATTACAACGCAGTTCGTGAGTATAGGAAGACTGTTTAAAGACCACTCATGAATGTCAAGGGCAAAGGACAGCGACTTTGCCCTGTCGATTAGGTCAATGACCTAGAGACAGACCATATATACATATGATCAGCGCCCAGTCCCCCTCTATGCCCAAGCTAGGACCAAGGAGGGTCAGGCAATGGCTGCTGATGACTCTGCAGATAGACCAATAAGCTCCCAGAACTCTTCATCCTTAGCTCACAGGAATAGTGAGATTGCAACAGCCAGAGAAACTAACAAGTTTGAGCGTTACTCGAACCCAAGTCTGGCGTGCACCAGTCAGGGACGTTACCACATAGGCCACCACAACCCTAGATATAAAATCTAAGTATGTTTCTCGTCTTCCTAACATCAAAAGTCTTTCATATAAAATAGAGAACTTATAAAAAAATATATATATATATATAATTTGCTGGCATAATATCATGATCATCATTGTAAGAATTTATAGTATTTAGTAGAAGAAATCGTCCCTTTCAAACAAAATACCTTGAATTGGCATTTCACCTTAAAGCAGAATCAAAAGCAATATTATGTGAAAAAAGGTAACAATAAACATAGTTGGAATGTGACCATTAAAGATAGCCAAATGCTTAGAAATGGTGAATAGTCCTATGCATAAAATTTGTATCAAACGAGAACATTTAAAATAAATTCGCATTGGTATTGTAGTTATAGAATTTATAGAATTTTACCGTGACTTTGAATAAGGCACAAAAGCATATATATATATATATATATATATATATATATATATATATATATATATATATATATATATAAATATATATATATATATATATATATATATATATATATATATATATATATATATATATATATATATATATATATATATATATAACAACAACTACCGATGCAGCCGTTTCTAGTCCATTGCAGAACAAAGTCCTCAGACATACCAATTCATGCCTGGGGGTTAGCAAGTTTCAAATACAAGGATCGCCAGTGCGGATTATTGATGGTGGTATATATGATCTCATATATATATATATATATATATATATATATATATATATATATATATATATATATATATATATAGATAGATAGATAGATAGATAGATAGATAGATAGAAAGATAGATAGATAGATAGATTTGTGTGTATATTTGTTTATGTGTGTGTGATATCTAAAGTGAGCAAGCG
>NC_090748.1:33109040-33119040 GCF_036898095.1 Palaemon carinicauda
TACCTTGTTGTAGAATTATTTACATTACGCAATTAGTTAAAAACGTTTGTGGTAGCTCTAGCCCTGTTGATTATTGCCCAATTTTCCTATTGTCTATCTCATCAAAAGATTTTGAAGGTTTTTGCCTGAATGTTTAAATAGTTTGGCTTTTGAAAAGGCCTTCGAGCATGTGATGTCCATCTTTCAATTATTGATGACATACAGAAATCCCTTTCTTTTAATTCTCTCTTTGACCATGTTAATTGTGGGGCACTTGATTTTAAACTTAAACAGGTAGAAAAAGATGAATCTTTCTCCATATTATAATGAAACTTTTACGTAATAAATTAAGGAGAGTAGTTGGTGATTTCACTATATTGACTATGGAAATATAATCTCCGGTGTTCTTCAGGGTTATGTTTGTGACCTGTTACTTTTCATACTAAAAAATCAGGGCATTTTGTTTGGCCTAAAAAACAAGCTTGATGTATGTGCAGCTAACGCTACTCTCTTTGAGCCTCAATTCCATCTCCTGAATGTACAAATATGGTTGCAAAATCTCTTAAGTCAGACCTATCTAAAATTAGTGCATGGGGATAAGTATAGGGCTTGAAGTTAAAACAAAACAAAACTCAACGTATGATTGCAATCGTGTCGAGGATAGTGGCTCCTCGGTATTTACATATATCCATAACTACCATATAATTTGAAGATTTTAAACGTATTTTGGTAAAGCGTCTAAATAGTTTGGCTTTTGCAAAGGCCTTGGAACATGTGATGCCCTTCTTACAGTTACCAATGCTGTACAGATATCCCTTATTATCAGAAGTACATATGAGTGGCTTTGATTTTAATTCTGTCTTTGAACTTATGAATTCTGAGGATCTAATTTTCAAAGTAAAACCGATTGAAATAGGTGTAAATGTTATTGATTTTTTTAAGTAATAGATTACAGAGATTATTTGTTGATGGCACCATAGTGACTATAGAAATTTTATGTCCACTGTTCTTCAGGGTGATTTTCGTGGTTGGACCTAGAGACCAAATTTGATGCATAGGTATTGATGCTACTCTCTTTATATCAACTATATATCCAGAACGTACACTTAATAGATATCTAACTAAAATTAGTGTATGGTGCTGAGTATGGTGCCTAAAATTTATTCCATTCAAAACTCAGAACATGATTATATTTCTTGTGATTCTTGATTGGAAATTTAATTTGAAGCAAAACATGCGGTTTGTTTCTTCTTCAGTTTAACAACAAATGGCCTATTGAGAACATATTTAAAATTTTCAGTGGTCAGTCTATAGATAGGAAGTTTTTTATTCATTAAATATGCCTTGTTTAGCGTTTTTTTTTTTCTCATACCTTGTCTTCAACTGCTTACACTTCTTAATATGTCTGATGGAAACTTACGAAATATCCAATTTCTCATTCCTGATCTAGCACCATCATTATGTTAGTTCTTTTGACGTACTAGATCAGATTTTTACTCATTCAAATCTTCCAATACACTCAAATTTTCCGAGACCATACTGTCATCTACGTAGTGCTAGGCTTGCTGTCAATTCTAACGACCATGCATTTTCTAATAAAGATCCCAATACCACACATTTCTAGAAGTTTCATTCGTGCAGTACACTTCAAAAAATTAATCATATAAATATTACTTATGATTAGCTTTCCTTTTCATTTAATTACATCCTTAATAGATTGATTTGAGCATTGTTTAAGAGCACAGAGCGTTGTACCTACCTGCAATTATTGCATTATAAAAATAACAATATCCAACATGAAATAATTAAAGTGTGTACTGGTATTTTCTATTGATAAAATTCACAATAGGATCAAAACAATGGCTTCAAATACATCCATATATACAATATACATAATAACAAATTATAACCCTTACAAATAACAAAGTATGGAGGCCTTATATCCAATATTTTATTTTTTGATTAATTTTTTTTCTTATTCATTATTTTACAATGTCATTAAGTGGACATTCTTTGGTAAAAAGCTTGTGTTAATTATTTGTATAAACTTTAGTCAATATAAACTTTGATTTTGACATAAAAAAAACATGTACAGTATTAAAATAAATTTCTTAAAGTCTCTTAGTAAACTTTCCAGTTTCATCCTCTGATGATGCATTCTGGTTCATTCTTTTCCATGTTTGACACTGGCCTTTCTTCGGCGTTTTCTTAAGTTTATTGCCAAGGTTTGTTTTGGTATGCTTTGTTCCCATTTCCACATCAGTACTGTAAAGTTCTGTTTGAGGAGCTGACATTCCATGTTTCCTTGCAATTAATTTTCCATTTCTTTTACTTATAATATACCTACTGCCTCGTTTTCGGTTAATTATGAATCTAACATTTGTTGTTGACGTAAGATATTAACTGACACCTATTGGGTAGGAAACCTTAATTCATGGCCTTCCTTCATCATCGTCATCTTGCTTTTACTCATGATTGTCCTCAAAAAGATTCCCTTTGTCCTCACAATCTGGACCATCGTCAATTACCCCTTTTTCCCTTTTATCCATAAAAATTGTATTCCGTTATTAGGTTCAAATGCTCTAGTGACACAAGCTCTACCTTTGTTTCTTTCCCTAGCTCACTTCCAGCATTCCCTTATGCTATTCCTTTCCAAAGTTTTATCGAGTCACCTTAATCCATTTCTTCTTCACAATCCGTTTGTGAAGTATCTCCAACAATTCATTTTGTTGTGCAATGTAATACCTGTTCTTCCATTGAGTTAGGTTCTTCATCTCTATCCATTTCTTCGATCAATATTTCTGTAGTTTGTTATCTTTGCTTATCTCTGCATTCCTTGACTGTTGCATTTTCTACATTGCCTTTGTGCAACTCATTTGCTTTCAAGTTGGTATCATCCTTTACTTCCATAGGCAGGCTAGAGAACTCTCCTTTAAACTTATACCTTACAACTTCGTATTTGTAGTCTTTAGCTATGTGACCTATTTCCCCCTACCTTAATCCTGTCCGTGGCTGCCCATTATATAAGATAGTTAAGGTAAATCTGAAAACGGTAATTGATGAAGGAACATTCTCTTTTAATCTTATGCTGGCTGTCCTAACTCCCGCCAATAACCCTTTGAATAGCCCATGAGCATATTTCTTTAGCCCGATTCCTACCACTTTGCCATTTTTCAATAAAACCTCAATCAGCTTCTCTCATCTGGGAGTTCAAGAGGAGCATTCCCTTTAGAAACATACATAATGGACGTACTAAGACTCAGAATCTTTACATTTCCCAACTGTTCCGAAAATATCTCTTTGGGCCTGCCGGCTCGTCCTTAAGGCGAAACTAGGCAGTCGCCTGGGGTGCAAGAATGAAGGGGGCGCAAGAACTGGGAACTAAATAAATAAATAAATAAATAAATAAATATATATGCAATGCAAATATATATACAGAACAATTATAAATATACAGAACAATTATACATAAATTTATATAATATATATATATATATATATATATATATATATATATATATATATATATATATATATATATATATATATATATATATATATATATATATATATATATATATATATATATATATATATATATATATATTACAATAAAGAAAAATATCCAGAAAGCTACAATGACTTTTTTTCATAGTTCTATATACTGTTCAACTGAAATTGAATATTTTTCTAAAGAATGACACAGTTTTATACTGCATACAAATACAATAAAGCAAGGGTACATTTAGTTTACTTGAACTGAGTAATACTGAATAGATGGAAAACAAAGTAATGTAGTTAAATGTTCGAGTCAGTTGACAAATACTTCTGCTCCAATTCTTTAAAAAGAGAATTAATTATTTTTATAATCTAATAATATTGCTTACCATAAAAAAATGACGAAGTCTTATGTTATTATCGATATTACATCATGCCATACGCGTATGGGCCACGCAGAATCTCTCTCTCTCTCTCTCTCTCTCTCTCTCTCTCTCTCTCTCTCTCTCTCTCCGCGCGGACATTTTTCCAGTTTTTATTTTATTTATTTTTTTTTTCATGCTGCAACCCACTTCGAGCAACGTGTATTACACAAGTTACCGTCTACTCCGTCTTACTAAAAGTAAAGTTAGTGTTTCCTCTGAAAGCTACAAAGGCACTTCACTTTTCTTTGGTGAGTCAGACCGTGAGGGGAAATCTTGGAGCACAAACATACTGCACATTCCCCTACATGTCTACTAGTTGAGACTCGAGAGTGAGGCTACTAATTATTAATTCAAGTCCTCAGCAAGTTGCTGCTTAGAAGCAACTATTTTTTTCGGCCTGATACAAAACCTCTGTGTATTCTTCTCAGTCTCAACTCATCGTTGGAATGTAATGAAACGTCATGTACAAAGCTCAACAGTAAAACCTCTGAGTGAAACGCGATGGGAGAGTCGGATAGATGCACTAAAACCCATCCGTTACCAAATTGGTGACATAAATAATGCTCTTGCTGAAATGGCAACAGATTCTACTCTCCTTGGATCATCTGGAAATTCCACACGTGCAGAAGCTAAAGCTCTTGCAAATGGTATTGCAACATTCAAATTTTTGGTTTCATTGATCGTTTGGTATGACATTCTTTTTTTAAATAAACATTACCAGCAAGCAACTACAAGCAAAAGAAAATGATATTTCATCAGCATTAAAAAAACTGGAATGCACTAGAATGTTTCTAGAAGAGAGAAGAAGTGATACAGAGTTTGAAAAGGTACTAGTTGATTCTATTGAATTGGCTAATGATTTGGAGATAGACCCAGTTTTCGTTGTAGATTCCGTTCGTCTTAGGAAAAAGAAAAGGCAGTTTGACTATGAAGGAGAAGACACACCATTGGCAAGTCGTGACATTTTGTGGCACGAACTGAAAATAAAAAAAAAAAAAAAAAAAAAAAAAAAACAGAAATTACCTCAGAATCACAGCTCACATGTCCACATTGACACGAACTGCCACGACGAGTTTACGACGAGTTCATACATACTATTAGCATAGTTTGCGCACTTCCCGCATCGTCCCGACGAGTTCACGAACAGTTTGCGCATAGTTCACTCCGCATTCACGCCGCATTCACGAAATTTTGTCGTGACCAAAATTTTTAACATTTCAAAATTCTCATCACGACATGCCACGATGTCACGACAGGTTCACGACGAGTTCACTCCAGTTCACGACGAGTTCACGCCAGTTCACAACTCGAGTCGTGACAATGTGTGCCACAAATTCGTGCAAGAGTCAGGGTACCTTTTACTTCTATTTTGC
Organism: Palaemon carinicauda; assembly: GCF_036898095.1. Taxonomy (NCBI): domain Eukaryota; kingdom Metazoa; phylum Arthropoda; class Malacostraca; order Decapoda; family Palaemonidae; genus Palaemon; species Palaemon carinicauda. Next base: position 33,114,316 of record NC_090748.1, read on the forward strand.
TGTACCCGATGTTGCCATCAATTCTGTACTGGAACGTTTTCAGCAACTGCAGCAGATGAAGTCTGTTTTTGGTTTCCTATATGATGTGAAATCACTTAATGGGATAACAAACACACATGGAACATTGCACCAAGCTCGGAACAGCATTACGAGAAGGAGAAAGCAAGGACATAGACGCCATTGACTTTGGTCATGAACTTTAGGCAGTTGCACGCCACCTTCAGCCTGACACTCACTCCGCTGGATGTTTTAAAGTTCATTTGTGAACAAGGGCTGGTTCATAGTGTACCCAACACATTTGTTGCCTTACGCATTCTGCTAACTTTGCCTGTTACTGTGGCGAGCGCTGAGAGGAGCTTCTCAAAATTAAGACGTATTTGCGGTTTACAATGACAGAAGAAATACTTGTAGGTCTAGTTATGGTCTCTATTGAGAACAAGATCGCACAGAAAGTTGATTTAAAGAATCTAGTGGCTGATTTTGCCAAGAAAAAGCACGGAAAACACATTTTTAGTTATCTGTAGTTGTAGCCAAAAATCTAGAAAGACTCAGTGCTCACTGAAAGTGAATTTCTCATTTCTGCCATTGACAGATATTGATAAATTTTAGTCTAAAGTTACAATTACATTTTAATTGAAAGTTGTAATTGTAAACAGTTCCTAATAATATCAAATTTAAACAATTGTTTCTTCGTTATCTTCATGTTTACTTCAAAACTATTAAATATTTTCACTACTTTGATTTCAAGTCTTTTTGTTAATAATTCAGTTTGTAGATGAAGAAAATATCTCATATTTTTCAATAACTGAGATTAATATTATACGTTTTCTACGTACATAGCTTTCAGTTCCTTTCAGTACATTGAATTCTAGTCATTTTTTTTTTTTAGTTTAGTTAGGGGAGATTAGTTACTTATGATTTGTTCTATTAATGAATGAAAATATATGTTGTAGAGGCCATGTTTTATTTTCCCCCCTATTTCAGCTAAGGATACACTCCATGATTGAAGTTTTAAAGAACTAATAACTCAAAAAATTCATTTTCATATTTGTATAACTGATTGTTAATTTGTTATATACTCAATCATAACTTTACTCTCAGATGCACATTTCCTTATTAAATAAAAAATTTTAAATAGATTATAAGCAAAAACCATTGTTTTACTCTATTTAATGCCATTTTCAATATAATGTTATGAATTCCTTAATTGTTAAATATATCTTTATAGGCATCAAAATTGCCCTTGCAATGGTTACATATAAGAAAATAATGATGGAATTGTTGTAAATTTTAACCTAGATTTAATGTATATATATATATATATATATATATATATATATATATATATATATATATATATATATATATATATATATATATATATATATATATATATATATATATTTGTGTGTGTGCACATAATGCATTTCAACTTAATATTTGGTAGACGGATTCACAATTAAACTATCCAGAAACATCACCCAATAGGGAGCTATTGCCTACTGCTCACCCCAGACCTCCTAGCTGGTGGGCCTGGGGGCGCTAATTAAAATATTAGCCTAGGGCGCAAGAAACCCTAGAGCCGCCCCAGTCTTTGCTTTCGTAATTTTCCATGAGATCACTAAACACATATGGTACTACTTTAACAATAGCTCTGTCCTTATTTATAAAACGAATCACCATAATTGAGCTAGGGATCAATTTCTTGTTTGAAAATAACGTTCTACCAACCACATCCATAGTAGGTATGCAGAAAAATGGAGTCCAAGGGAGTACTTTCTCCTAAACAGTGTTGAGTATGACACCAAACTGTTACAATGAAACTAATCACTGAAGTACTCAATAGATGGCAGCCCCATTTCCACCATCTACCGTAGTCTTTCCTAATAGGCAATCCTATAGTGGGAGAGGGGCACTCAAAATAAGAGAACTTAACGAAATTTTCTAGGTTTATAACCGCACTGTCACTTAAGCCATCTAAACTATGCTTACTTTCACACTAACAGCATATATTCACCGACCAGTATCAACATTTCTCGATGTGACTGCATCTATAGCCGCAAAAATAGTTCAATATGAACATAAACATCAACACAGTTGTTTACCTAGAGGCTTCCTCTTCTCCCCCCTCGCCCTTATTGTGTATTATTATTCGTCGAACTAAATTTGGACTCTTTTGAGCAACTGAAGGGGTGCGTTAAAATTGCCAATTATTTTGCTATATTTCCCTAATTTCATTCCTGAAAGTTCCTAGCATAGGCCATCTATTGGTAAATCCAAGAAACGGAAGTATTCGATAATTCAAGCAAGAATCTGATATAATTTCCTCTAGGAAAATGGTGAATTTTTTTCTTAAATATCCATCATGATACACCAAATAAAATTGAAGAATTGTCAAAATACAAATGTTTATCTAGTAGGCTTTAAAAGAAAAAAAAAAAAAAAAAAAAAAATATATATATATATATATATATATATATATATATATATATATATATATATATATATATATATATATATATATATATATATATGGAAGGAAATTCCAAACTTAAGTTCTGGTAAAACTAGGACTGTACAGCAAAGAGGTTCTAGAATTACCAATAAGTGATCGGCTGTAAATTTTAAGAAGAGGAAAACACTTACTCAAGCACACACACACACACACACACACACACACACACACACATCTTCCCGCCCTTCTCTTATAACATTAGGTATAATGTATTCACATCTACACATTCTCTAACATTGCCTATCCTCAAGGCTGAACTTTAATCCTGCAGCCACTTACCATTCGGGAACCGCCCCGGCCATAGCAAGAAGGAATCATATAAATGCATGAATAATACAGCATCCGCCTAACGGATCTCACTTGACCTATTCAAACTCTGATTATTTTTAGGCTTACTCAGCAATGTTATACGTATTTCCACAGTCAGCAAAATTACCACAACATTTTAAGTAAACATTAAGAATCACCATAAGAACACATTAATATCAGTAAGTTTTTTTAAAAACACGTCAAAAGAAGAAATGAGGTCTGTTCAAACAACAACAACAGCAAAGGAGAGAACAAATTTCTGCTCATGAACTCGAGGGATATCACGTATGAAGGGGTAAGGAGGAACACTTTTGAAAAGTACCTCTTATGGCACCACATGTATGTGTGCCTGATGATGTTCAGACAATGAGCCATAAACAATGCTTTGTATCACAACAGTGTTAGAATTAACCATATTTATTTCGTACGGACCCAAATATACTGGCTCTAGTTTGTGTTTTCTGGGTTGTAATCGTTTCAAATACACAGGATCACCCACAGATAATTTTACCGGTGTGGGTTTGAACCGACCATCATACTTTTAGCTGGGATTTTCATTAGCTCTTTTCAAACACCTTTCAGTGGTGTTCATTACTCTCCTTGATAGATTTAATAAATGAACACGGTATTGCTCATTTGAATAATTTAGCAATTGTTGCAAATTAATGAGTACCGTATATAGTAACATAGGATCCTGTCCATACACTAAAAGAAAGGCGTGTCCCTGAGTGAAGCATTATATGCAATGTTCAAAGCTAGCTCAGCTGTAGGAAGCATGGCGTACCAATGAAGGGGATCATCAGCCACTAAATAACGTAAAATCCGCACTACTTCCCTATTATGCGATTTTACTCAACCACTTGCTGAAGGCCTATATGCAGTCACTGAAAAGCGTTCAATTATATATATATATATATATATATATATATATATATATATATATATATATATATATATATATATATATATATATACATCATATCTGAAAGTGACTAGCGAAATTCTTTTTACTTAAAATTATATCTTATATTATGCTTACGAGAAGAGGGAGGGGAGTTTGTGCATGGGTAGTTCTTCCTCCCTCTTTAATTAACGTGTCATCAGCATTGTACATGCAAGTCCGTATGCAGATCATTTAGGAATTGATAGATCATTAAGGAGAGCACGTGAATCCTTCTTTTGGTTAGGAATGAAAAAATCTATGTCTGATAATTTTTTGGTAGAAAGACTATTAGTTGTAGCAAAAGAGAGAGGGGGGTGGGGAAATAGAGTAGGTGAATGTAAAAGGGAGCTAGTGAGAGTTAAAGAGCTAATAAATCCTGGGGTTAAAAGGAAATGTTAATAAAGGTTGAAAATTGCATATGACGAAGGGAAAGTAAGAGAAACTGGTCATTTAGAGGAGGAGTGGAAATTAGTAAAAGCAAATTTTGTTGGGATTACAAGTGATATGTTTGGCAAAAAGTTGGTTGGAGGTAGCATGAGGAAGGGCAGTGAATGGTAGAATGAAGGAATGAAGGTAAAAGTGGAAGAGAAAAAGAGGGCTTTTGAAGATATAGAGAGAAAAATGTGTTACTAAAGCGCAAGGTAAGTGAGGCAAAGAGGGCAGCTTACCTGAGGTGGGGTCAGGGATTGGATTTTCATATGAAGAGAATAATAAGTTTTGGAAAGAAGTGAAAAGAGTAAGGAAGGCTGGTTCAAGAGTTGAAGAGACAGTGGAAGATCGAAATGGAAGGTTGTTAAAAGGAGAAGAGGCAAGGAAAAGGTAGGCGGAATATTTTGAAAGTTTACTGAATATTGAGGATAATAGAGATGCAGATATAATAGCTGTTGCAGGTGTTGAGGGGCTGGTGATGGGAGAGGAGAATGAGAGATATATTACAAGAGAGGAAGTAAGAAGAGCA
>NC_090748.1:33126540-33127783 GCF_036898095.1 Palaemon carinicauda
ATACCACCTAAATTAACCTACTGACTATGGCTACGTTATGGACATGGCACTGTGCATTGTGCACTAATGGCGGGAGAGCATATATTCTCTCTCATCTGAGCTCTTTAGGCGCTTGACCTTCCATTTGTAGTTCTGAAGGTCTATGCCCCACCTCATGAGCCCTTTATTCTTATTATGTAGCTTAATCAAGTAGGTTAGAGGGTCATTTGCTGTTAGGACTGTCAGTGGGAACACATAGTCAGCATGATAGGATCTAAGATGCTCAAGAGATAAGCCCATGCCTGAGAGCTCATTCTCTTGAGTTTGGAGTTTTATCCCATATTTGGAAGAAATTTACGCTGCCATTTAAGTAAACCCCACAGTTGGGAATTCCTGCTTGCACCTGGTGAAGTCAAAAATGAGTTAAGAGTATGGTCAGAGCTCGTGACTCCTCTGCCATGAAGTGGAAGCCCTCGTCCCCTCTGAAATGTGGCTAGGAAACCAAACCAATAGAAGAATTGTCAGTTTTGTGACACTTACAAATGGGATGAGTTGGAGCGATGACATCGGCACTATAGGCTTAGAGTTACCTGAGACTTGGCAAGGATGGCAGGATGCTAAGTAAGCCTAAGCAATCTCGTGCAAGCCCAGCCAGAACCGAGGCTGGATCAGCTGTGTAGTAAATATTACCCAAACTTGTCCTCCCAGTCCCTCATGGGCCATGCGTAGCACCGACAAGCAGAAATTATGGGGAACAACTACTTGCCACCACGAGACCTTAACAGGAATCTGAGAACCACGGGTGATATTGAGGGGCACCTCATCCTTTAGCAGAAACTCATCCTTAGAGGGGTTATTCATTTCCACCTCGTTCGAGTAGGCAGGTGCCCTGTGGTTTACCAATGTCTCATCCCAACAGCTGGAATCTGCTGAGCTATGTTTGGCTCCTTAGGGTCTCTGGAATGATGGGTGCTTTGCCTTTATCCTCCTCTGAGACCTCTGGCCTGGTGGTAAGCATCATTGCTTTAGCTGGGGAGCACTCTCGGATACGAAGCTTAGACTCATTGCTGGAGGAGGAAGACTCTTGGGCCTCCTCACTTAAACAAGGTATTTCACCAAGGGTAATGTCACCTGGCCATTCGTCTTCCCGTGCAGGAAGCATCCTCACTGGTTTGGGCTCCAGCTTAGCAGCCTTCAAGCAACGGAGGGGCACTTGCTGTACCACATTAATGGGCTCTTGACCCAATCACAAGTTATAGCCCTC
>NC_090748.1:33130783-33133283 GCF_036898095.1 Palaemon carinicauda
TCACTTCATTTTCTATCCTAAGACCTGCTTTATTACCTTTGTAGAAACTTTTCACTGCCTGCAACAACCTTCCACTAACTCCCTATAACCTCCTCACACTCCACATTGCTTCCCTATCAACTCTACCCTACGCTTTCTCCAGATCCATGAACGCAACATACACCTCCTTACCTTTTGCTAAGTATTTCTTGCATATCTTCCTAGCTGTAAAAATCTGATTCAGATAACCCCTACCTCTTCTAAAACCACCCTATACTTCTAAGATTGCATTCACTGTTTCATCCTTAATCCTATCAATCAATACTCTACCAGACACTTTTCCAACTAAACTCAACAAACTAATACCCCTTGAATTACAACACTCATGCACATTTCCCTTACCCTTATATAGTGGTATAATAGACGCGCAAACCCAATCTAATGGTACCATTGACAACACAATACACATTAAACAATCTCACCAACCATTCAAGTACAGTCACATCCCCTTCCTTCAACATCTCAGCTCTCACACCATCCTTATCAGATGCTTTGCCTACTTTCGTTTCATCTAGTGCTCTTCTTACTTCCTCTCTTGTAATATCTCTCTCATTCTCCTCTCCCATCACCAGCCCCTCAACACCTGCAACAGCTATTATATCTGCATCCCTATTATCCTCAATATTCAGCAAACATTCAAAATATTCCGCCTACCTTTTCTTTGCCTCTTCTCCTTTTAACAACCTTCCATTTCGATCTTCCACTGTCTCTTCAACTCTTGAACCAGCCTTCCTTACTCTTTTCACTTCTTTCCAAAACTTATTATTCACTTCATATGAAAATCCAATCCCTGACCCCACCTCAGGTAAGCTGCCCTCTTTGCCTCACTAACCTTGCGCTTTAGTAACACATTTTTCTCTCTATATATTCAAAAGCCCTATTTTTCTCTTCCACTTTTACCTTCACTCCTTCATTCTACCATTCACTGCCTCCAACCAACTTTTTGCCAAACATATCACTTGTAATCCCAACAAAATTTGCTTTTACTAATTTCCACTCCTCCTCTAAATGACCAGTTTCTCTTACTTTTCCTTCGTCGTATGCAATTTTCAACCTTTCTTAACATTTCCTTTTAACCCCAGGTTTTATTAGCTCTTTAACTCTCACTAGCTCCCTTTTACATCCACCTACTCTATTCCCCCACTCCCCCTCTCTCTTTTGCTACAACTAATAGTCTTTCTACCAAAAAATTCTCAGACATACCGTTATCCATGCCCCTAAACACGTGCCGTCTTTCAATCTTCAAAACATTCTTTTAGTTATTAACACATAATCCATTAACGCCCTTTACACCACTCTTCCATGTGCCACTCTTATCTATGTATACTTGAATATCCAGTATATATATATATATATATATATATATATATATATATATATATATATATATATATATATATATACGTATATGTATATATATATATATATATATATATATATATATATATATATATATATATATATATATGTGTATGTATATATATATATATATATATATATATATATATATATATATATATATATATATATATATATATATACATATATATATATATATATATATATATATATATATATATATATATATATATATATATATATATTTATATATATACATATATATATCAATATATATATATATATATATATATATATATATATATATATATATATATATATATATATATATAAATACATGAATAATACAGCATCCACCTGACGGATCTCACTTGACCTATTCAAAGTCTGATTGTTTTTAGGCTTACTCAGCAATGTTATACGTATTTCCACAGTCAGCAAAATTACCACAACATTTTAGGTATACATTAAGAATCAACATAAGAACACATTAATATCAGTAAGTTTATTTAAAAACATGTCAAAAGAAGAAATGAGGTCTGTTCAAACAACAACAACAGCAAAGGAGAGAACAAATTTCTGCTCATGAACTCGAGGGATATCACGTATGAAGGGGTAAGGAGGAACACTTTTGAAAACTACCTCTTCAGGCACCACATGTATGTGTGCCTGATGATGTTCAGACAATGAGCCATAAACAATGCTTTGTATCACAACAGTGTTAGACTTAACCATATTTATTTTGTACGGACCTTAATATGCTGGCCCTAGTTTGTGTTTCCTGGGTTTTAATCGTTTCAAATACACAGGATCACCCACAAATAATTTTACCGGTGCGGTTTTGAACCGACCATCATACTTTGAGCTGTGATTTTTCTTATCTCTTTTCAAACACATTTCAGTGGTGTTCATTACTCTCCTCGATAGATTTAATAAATGAACACGGTATTGCTTATTTGAATAATTTGGCAATTGTTGCAAATTAATGAGTACCGTATATAGTAACATAGGATCCTGTCCATACACTAAAAGAAAGGCGTGTCCCTGAGTGAAGCATTATATGCAATGTTCAAAGCTAGCTCAGCTGTAGGAAGCATGGCGT
>NC_090748.1:33138283-33140783 GCF_036898095.1 Palaemon carinicauda
CACTGATTAAAATTTGGAGTGTCCTTCTCCTGGAAGAGATGCTAGCCATAGCTAAAAGGTCTCTTCTCCCATTACCAAGTGGAATGTAACTACTGAACAATTATAGTGCAGTATTAAACTCCTTAAGTGAAGAAGTGCTACCATGCGTATGAGTAAAGAGGAAAGGGAACCAATCGAATACACTCTGGCTAGTCTAAGGACCCACTAATTCTCTAGTGGTAGTATCTCAACGGGAACTTATATGATATTAGAATCCCCAAGAAATCCGTTCAGTATAAACTCCTATCAGCGGGGGCATAAACACCCCAATAAATGCATATCTCTAGTGTTTACTAACTGTTCTGGCACAACGATGATCTTTTAGACGTAACCTCCTCAATAATGAAATTTACGCTTGCTCACTTTAGATATCACACACACATAAACGGACATACACACAAAAATCTATCTATCTATCTATCTATCTATCTATATATATATATATATATATATATATATATATATATATATATATATATATATATATATATATATATATATATATATATATATATATGAGATCAAATATACCACCATCAATAATCTGCACTGGCGATCCTGGTATTTAAAACTGGCCAACCCCCAGATATGAATTGGTATGTCTGAAGACTTTGTTCTGCAATAGACTAAAAACGGCTGCATCAGTAGTTGTCCATATATATATATATATATATATATATATATATATATATATATATATATATATATATATATATATTTCAAATAAGCCATATATATTAATACATTAAAGTCTGGATTCTCTTAACGACCTCGGGATCAGAGCCCCAGGCGGAACCGCCCAAAGACTATATCGGGCCGGCGGGGATTTGAACCCTCGTCCAGGTTATCTGTATGCCAGTGACCATACCACTCAGCCACTCGTGGCCGAGTGGTATGGTCACTAGCATACAGATATCCTGGACGAGGGTTCAAATCCCCGCCGGTCCGATATTATAGTCTTTGGGCGGTTCCGCTTGGGGCTCTGATCCCGAGGTCGTTAAGAGAATCCAGACTTTAATGTATTAATATATATATATATATATATATATATATATATATATATATATATATATATATATATATATATATATATATATATGCGTGTGTGCCTTATTCAAATTCACGGTAAAATGCTATAAATTCTGTAACTACAATAACAATGCGAATTTATTTCAAATGTACTCGTTTGATACAAATTTTATGCATAGGACTATTTACCATTTCTAAGCATTTGGCTATCTACCCTAGAACGGTAACCCTCCATTTCCGTAACATGAAAGGTAACCCTGGGTGAATTTCACCCGGTAATTAAATAATTAAAATAAAATACTTATCCAAAAAATCTTGTTATTTGGAACACATACGAATGAAATATAACTCCTTCTCTCTTATTGAGGCTATTATAAATGAAATCCTCCTGTAAATCATATATTTATTTTTTTTTCAAAAATACAGAAAAAAATAGTCTTTTCTTGGAGTACTTTACTAATTAAATTGACAAAAAAAAATGATTTCCGAATTTTGTTTTTTGTTGGTGTAGAACTCTCTACTGTCATGGGACTACGTACTGGCTGAATCCCATCTCCCAAGCTCGTATACAATCTGTATGGGAGACAGACAAAAAATGGTAAATTTTTCAGTACATACCAAATTAATTTTTTTCTATTCAACACTTGCAGTATGGCAAATTATGCTTCAAATGACTCAAAGTACATCAATGAAACACATACAGTACTATATATACACTCACCTGTTAGATACAGTCACCACAGACTGGATACAGATGCCGAGGACACATCGGCTTGACGCACTTGTTGCATCTGTGACGCGTCTTCCTATCGGACTTGACCGGGCACTCACAACAGCGCACCAATGCACCGCTGCTGGCTGAGAAAGATGTCCCTGGTGATCCTGCAGCACTGCCTGGTGATGGTACATTGCAGACAGTGGTGATCAAGGACTGCAAGGATCGGGGCAAGGGTAAATCCAGCCGTGACGTGGCCCATGGGGTGATTAGGGCCTTCCCGAGCTGCAGCATGAATTTCTGGCATGATATGACTTTTCTGTTGCCCCCTCTTTCCATATTCTCCTTGTATAAAATGTAAGAGTTTACATTGGCAGCATTCACCATTCCATAAAAAATACAGAGTGGCCAACGTCTTGTTTTGCGCGAACAGGAATTCCCGGAACACATCTGGTCAAACGTATCAACGCCTCCTTTTGTTGAATTGTAGAATTCAATGATCTCCGGTTTTCCTTTAGTGCCAATGTTGGGCTGAGTGTGCTGAGATGACAGGAGCAACACTAGTTTCTTTGTTGTCTTGGATGTATCAGACACATATGACACCAGAGTCATTTCCTTTGTGTACAGGAAGGCACTTGATCCACGCTCTCTTGTAGCTTTGTCCGTCATCTCCTTCGGTATCTCCTTCTTTTTGGCGCGCACTGTGCCAACAAGAGT
>NC_090748.1:33145783-33150783 GCF_036898095.1 Palaemon carinicauda
TTAGTTCACCAAAGTCAATGGAACAGTTCGTACGGACACGTTAGTGGCCTATTAGTCAGTCTGTAGTAACAGTCTGTAACTACACACCCACCCTTAATTAATCGTCCCAAATTAATTTCACTGTTCCTTGCAGATTTAAACAGCAGGTTTAAGAATTCTACCTGCTGCTACCACAGACCTCTTGAGTTGCTCCACTTGCTTTGCATAGTGCATAAAGAACACCTTGGATGACTACCAGCCGGTGTACGAATTATAGAAATTTATGGAAGAGGCAACTTGCCTCGGATCATGACTTGCGGGTGTACTGTCTGGATCTGCTCTGTGAATAAAATAGGTGAGTTTCGCCCTTAGATGTTTCAGAGATAAATTTGAACCCAAGGTTTCTCCTCTGAATAGCTGTCCTCCTTTAAAGTCTGAAGTTCTATGAAGATAGACCTTTAGGCACTTCACTGGACATAGAGATGCATCTTCCTTCAGAGGGCAGATTTTCTTGGTAAGAAACGTTGGGTCTGGAAATAGATTCAGTTCTCCCTCCAAGAATTGGATGTGGCATTCCTCTCTAGAGAGAGCCACTATTTCACTCACTCTGGCCCCCAAAGTGAGTGCAAACAGAAATATGACTTTTTGAGTCAAATCCTTCTAAGTGCACTCCTCATTGTTCATTATTTAGGCAAAATGAAGAATCTTATCTAGTGACCATGAAATGGGTCTTGGAGGCGCTGAAGGACTAAGCTTATCACGGGCCTTCGGAATTCATTAAGAACGTCGTTAGAAAGGTCGACCTGAAAGGCATATAGTATCGGTCTTGTCAAGGCCGACTTGCACATTGATATTGTGTTGGCTGCTAAACCCTGCTCATGAAGGTGAATGAAGAATGATAAACAGAAATCTGTCGAGATTTCATTTGGTTTCTTCGCCTTGACAAAGGACACCCGCTTCTTCCATGATGCCTCATATTTTCTTCTGGTTTCCTCCAAAAAGTCAATATGGTCTCTTGATACCCCGAATCTTTTTCTCATCGCTAAGGAGAGAAAATCATGAGATGCAGGTTCCGGGTTTTCCGTGATGAAGCGAAGACAGTCGACTTCTGTACTCGCTGAGACAGGGTTGGATCCGGTAGTGGTACAAACTCCAGTCGTAGTTCCAATCCCAGAGTGAACCACACGCTGTTTGGCCACTTGTGGGCCACTATTGCCGCTTTCCTTTTGAAGGATCTCAGTTTGTCGAGCACATTCAAAAGGAGGTTGTGCGGAGGGAACATGTAAATCCTGGACCATCTGTTCCAGTCTAGGGACATAGCGTCCACTGCTTCCGCTAGCGGATCCTCGTATGGGGACACATAACGATGTATTTTCTTGTTGTCTTTCGTCACAAAGAAGTCTATCTGCAGTTCCGGGACTTGACTCCAGATGAAGAAGAACGATCCTGCGTCAAGGGACCATTCTGACTCTATTGGTGTAAATCTGGATAGAGCGTCGCTGTCACGTTGCGGAACCCTTGAATGTGAACTGCTGACAGGTGCCATTTCTTTCTTTCTGCCAAACGGAATATGGCTAACATCACTTGGTTGATTTGAGGTGACCTCGACCTTTGTCAATTCAGGCATCTCACTATCACCTCGCTGTCTAGAACCAATCTTATGTGGGTCGAGTGGCGAGGAGATACTTTCTTTAGTGTCAGAAGTACTGCCATGGCTTCTAGAAAGTTGATGTGAAATGACTTGAAAAGATTAGACCAAACTCCTTGGACTCTCTTCTGGTGAGAGTGGCCTCCCCAGCCTTTTTTTTGAAGCGTCTGTGTGGATAGTAACTGACGGGGGAGGAGGTTGAAGAAGTATTGATTTCTTCAATCGCTTGGCTTTGGACCACGGCTTGAGAAGCGTTCGCAGTCGAGTCAGTAGTGGTCTCATTAGATCTCTTCGCACGTTTGATGCGTATTTTCTCAAGACTCCTGTTGCATCCTTTAGCTGTGCTCTTAGCACTGGATCTGTTATCGAAGCAAACTGTAGAGAGCCCAGCACTCTCTCCTGTTCGCGTCTTGATATCCGTTTGGATTTTAGTAGTCTTTTGACAGATCCTGCTATTTCTTTCCTCTTCTTCCCAGGAATGGAAAGTCGATGTGACTCTAAATTCCAGTGGATTCCCAACCACTGAAATTTTTGAGCTGGAGATAGTCGAGACTTTTTTATGTTGATCTTGAATCCCAGATGTTCCAGGAACTGGATCACTATCTTGGAGGCTTGCATGCATTCTGTCCTGGATGCTGCCCACACCAGCTAGTCGTCCAAGTAGGCCACTACTTGGATCCCCTTTAGGCGTAATTGATGGACGGCTGCATTCGCAAGCTTCGTGAAAATCTTTGGGGCTATGTTTAGCCAGAATGGCAGGGCTCTGAAGGCATAAAGTCTTTTTTGTAACTTGAAGCCTAGGTAGGAGGAGAGGTGTCGATTAATTGGAACGTGCCGATAAGCGTCAGACAAGTCTATCGAGACGGTATATGGCCTTTCGGGCAGTAGGGTCCTTATGTGTTGAAGTGTGAGCATCCTGAACTTGTAGTTCGCTATGAACTTGTTGAGTGCCGACAAGTCCAGAATGACTCTGATTTTTTCTGAGTCCTTCTTTGGAACACAAAACATTCTTCCTTGGAACTTGATGGACTTAACTTTTTGGATTACTCTTTTCTCTAAGAGTTTTCGGACATATTCTTCCAGAACGGGGGTAGAGTGTTGGAAGAACTGAGGAAATTGAGGTGGAGGAATGCTCCAGCTCCAACCTAGTCCATTCTTTATTAGGCTGTGGGCCAAGGGATCGAAGGTCCAATGATCCCTAAATAGATGTAGTCTCCCTCCTACTGGACGCATCTCACTTCTGCTGTTGTGGACCTGGGGCCTTCCCTCCTTGACTGCGTCCTCCCCTGAATCCCCTTCCCCTTGAAGGGCGTCTAGAAGAACCTCTGCCTGTTCCTCTAGGTTTTGAGCGAAAGGAAGAAGTCTGCCTTTCAAAAGCTCGGTTAAAAACCGGCGACTGTGTCGCCACTTGTTGAGGTACCACCTGCTACGTGGTTGAAGGTTGTGCCACTATCTCAGGCACCGCGGTCGCAGGAAGTTGCTGTTGTTGCTGTCGGTAGGGCTTAGCTGGGCGAGAGGATAGCCTAGGCCTTTTCGTCTTCTTCTTGGGTTGGGGACCCTCATCCGGAGAAGACTTTCTCTTAAGATTTATCCTACTTTTGGAGAAGGTTCTTATTCTCCGTGGCGGCCTTGTCTACTACCTCTTTAACCACTTCGTTGGGAAAGAGGTCTTTACCCCAGATGCAAGAGGAGATCAGCTTCCTCGGTTCGTGCTTCACCGCAGCCGAGGCGAACACGAACTCTCTACAGGCTCTCCTGGGTTTAATAAAGCTATAGAGATCCTTCGTAACTGTGGCCAGATGGGTTTTGGCCACAACCATGAACATGTCCTGGTTCTTGGGGTCACTTGCCATTGTTTCTAACGTCGTTTGCAACGACATTGAGGCCGCAAGTCTTTCTTTCATCTCTTGCTCTCTGCGCAAGAGAAGCTCGGACAGCATTAGAAGTTCCTCACCAAACTGACGTTCGGCAATATCAGCTTCCAGCTTCCCGACTCAGAAGGTAAGGTGGACGTCCTTCCAGTCTTTTTGGTCCAGGGGTAAGGTCAGGGATAATGGCTTGCATTCTTCCAAGGAGGGGCATGGTTTCCCTGCCTCCGCCGCCTTCAAGGCTGCCTTATATCCCTTTTCCATGAAGGGAAAGGCTCTGGTTGGAGAGGCCACAAAGGAGGGAAGCTTCTTACTCAAGGATGGCACCTTTGAGTTCGTGAAGCCCCTCTCTTTCATCGAGCTCGTTAGTAACGCCTGTGCTTTACTCTGGTCAAGAACTATGACCTCCTTCGGCTCCGTCTGCTCCTTTGAGGCTGGCTCCTTCCTAAGACAGACATAGCAGTCCGGGTAAGAGTCTTTGTTGGGCCAAAATTCCACATCTTCCAGGGGAATTGAGCCCGGCTTCTCCGATATAACAATCTATGCGGTTGTCATTGGCATGTGTTCGGCATACCTCCAAGGATTGGTATCCGAGCACAAAGGAAGATCCTTCACGGTGAGTCGCTTCTGGGGCCCATGTGATGCTGCAAGTCTACGTATCTCCGGTTTCATTGCAGCTTCCTTTTCATCATTCTTTTTTTGTATTTGTTGAATCACCTCAACAATAGAAGAAAGAGTCCTTCCCATATCACCTGGGATAGCAGACGATGTAGAGGGAACAGGTTCTGGGGCCGGAACCGATGTAACCTTCACCTCGTCGATTTCTTCCTCTTCTATTTCTGGAGCCTGGGTCAGCTCCTCCTCCTGACCTTCTCCCAGAAGGTCCTTCTCTGTATAATCCGACACTTCTAACATCCTATCGTCCAATTGGATGGCTTGAAGGGCGGCCGAGACTTCAGAATCAACCGGATTCTGGACAGTTGGTATCTCCTCCTGAGGCTGAGGAATGACTGCATCAGCTGATGCGTTAGGGAAAAGGTAGGCCCTCATCTTCTCGTTTGGAAGGTAGACGCCTAATTTGTTTTTCTGAAAACCCCTCACCCAGGTTCGCAACTTTTCCCTAGCAGTATCCCTTGACTCCGCCAACTTAGGAGTGTCAAATGCCTCGGTAATCAGGTTAGAATATATGGTACATAGTTGAGGGTCCCAATACCAGAGATCACCTTTCGAGGCTGCGCATGCTGCGTGCCTCCTGCATAACTCATATCCATAGAAGTTCTTGCTGCGTACATTGCAGAACATACTCCCGTACTTCAGATGGTCCTCCTGTAAAGAGAAGAAAATCCATGAGTATCAAGTGAAGGCTTTTCACTTATTATTAATACACGTAGCTTATACAGTAAAGATAGAAAGGAAAGAAGGAAAGACACATTCTTCTCTTTCCTGCCCAGCCAAGTGCTGTAACCTCCCAAGATATTAAAACTAAAGATAATTCTTATTCTAGA